>NC_056726.1:1211790055-1212057926 GCF_019279795.1 Protopterus annectens
TGCTACTTTGTACATTTTTGCTCTGTTCCATCTGACTGACTTTTTTAGCTTGTTTTGGAACCATAGTTATTCTGCACTTCTATTTCCATAGATTCATAGGTTCATAGATTAGTACTAAGCTAACTGCCCTTGTAAGCCATTTTAAGCTTAGCCAATTAGCCCTTGTGAGACTCAAACCCTGCACCTTGTATTTGTAAGGCAAACACCTTAACCATTAGGCCACAAGTAGAATTACTTGTAAAAGCTATTTGTATTTTAAACCCTGTGGCCCAAAGTTTAGTAGTTTAATTCACATTTGTGGCAGAACTATGTAATACTATTAGTTTTGTGCCTTAATCATTTATTACTGCATTCCTTTCCATTAACAGTGTTATTGGTAAATTTTTGTATTGTCCGGTGCCTTAATCTGCAGTAGAAGTTCAGTAGAGAGAGAAGTGTCGTAGAGAGAGAGAATTGCCTCTGCTCCAGTTTGTGCTTCACTGCTTTCTTTTAAGTCTTGCTCATTTACCTGCTTGCATTCTGCGTCCATCCCATCCCCCACTAATGAAAGACTTTCAATAAGGCCTTTATTTAATTGTTAGCCTCTGTAGCTAGCCTGCTTGTTCCCCGAAAATTTCCCAACCTTTTGCTGCTGTTGTTTCACAATAAGGCTGTCTCTGGCTCCCACCTCTTATGATTATCTGATTTCCAAAGTCCTCCCTCACCTCTTTCATTGTATTGGCTGTTGTATATGCTATTTATGTACTCTTCCCACCCACTGTTTTCCATAGAACCATGATACTGACAGCCCACCCAGCTAACCGATATTATTCTTGAGTAAACCTCCTTTACTACATAGTGTCTCTTACTCACTTTCCTGGAGGTCAGCAAAGCTGAGAGTCCTAGCCTGCATTCCAGAAACGTTTTAACTGTATCCAGTGTCAACCAGGCAAAATTAACTACTTTGATTGCTAAATCTCCCTTAAGTTATTTTCAGTGATCACTTTTGCTTCCTGCTTTTTTTGTGTGCCTTTCACTGAATTTATTTCTAGAAAATATTGCTCTTACTGTTGCTGTCTTGAAATTACCTCCAGAAAAGGATTTCCAGTTAGTTGTTTAAGTGGTTTGTGTTAGCATTGCACTTGTGGGTCTGTTCTACTGTGTTTTTATGTCAAGAGAACTGAGTTTATTCATTTTTTTTGTAGCAGGAGGTGTTTGTCGTGGTCTGTCTGAGTGGGGAGATACACAAAAACGACTCCTAGTGCAGTTCATTTTATTGGCCAGAAGGCTCATTATTTAGTTTTCTGTGTTTTGTGTTTTTTTTTTTTTTGTGCTGCTATAATTTCTGCACATTTGTTTGGTTTAGTTGTGCCCTGTACAGGAGCAAATACATAAAAAGCAATTTTCTCTGTACAACGATACATAAACCTGTAACCTCTAAAGCAACAATATACTGCAAATACCTTGCATGCCAACAAGCTACAGATTTAGTAGATTCAGTGTTGTGTAAACACTAAAGTTAGTAGAACCTAGTACTGTTTAGCTTAAACTGCCCCAATAAAGCACCCTTATTAGTCTGCACAAACAAAGCACCCTTAATAGCCTTCTGACACCAATACACCACCCCTCGTAGCTCACAAATCAAAGGACTAGACATTATGGATATCCAGTTTCCTAACTTCTCTGTACCCAGCTTTTTCCATATGAGCATCTTGAGATAATACAGCAACTGTCTCATGTTTACTGACAACCGCTAAATCCTTAAAGAGTCAGAAGCAGTACATAAGAGGTGCAATTACAAAATAATAATGGAGGCTAAGCTCTTGTATACAAGTCCACATCAGGTGGTCAAACCACACACAAAACACCCACCTCACATAATACATTACACACACATAAACTAACATATTCTTAGGCACTTAAAAGCAATCTTCCTAAACAACACGGATCACCTAGATCACCTGCTGTCAAAGCTATGCCTCTGTAAGCCCAAAGGCACTCACAAAATACACCACCTAACAGCACACTGCCACTCTCAGTGGTACTCCAAACACTTAAGTCCCTAAGACATGCAAGCACACTTCACAGGACTGTCATCATAGGGGACTCCATTGTAAGATATACTGATGCCCCTCTAACAAGGATGAACAAGAAGAAAATAACTGTTACTTGCTTATCTGGAGCCATGACCTCGCAAATCAAGCATGCACTCAAGTGATTACATCACAAGTGCCAATATGATTCTATCATAGTCAATGTAGGTGTAAATGACCTGAGATGTACCTCCCTGGACTATATGAAGAGAGACATTATGGAGCTCTCCGACTGTGTGTCTCAGGCTGGTATGAGCCTGGCACTAAGCAGCATTTTACCATCACCGAGGATGATGCCACAATATGAGCAAAAATGACTGATTTCAACAACTGTCTGTCCCTCCTGTGTCATTCTAAAGGGATCCGATATCTGCCAGCTTTGGAAGACATGGTCAGCACACCACGTTTCTTTGCCAAGGATGGTCAGCACCTTTCTCATCTAGTCTTTTGAATACTGGCTAAGCCATTTTCTGCCCCTATTGTGTCTTTTTGGGCAATACCACACTGATAAACCTACCGATATAGTAAAATTAACTCAATGGAACCTCAAAGTGCTATCGCTCAATGCCAGAAGTCTAAATAAAAAAATGACTCCCTCCAATTCCTAATCATACTCAAGATTATAGACACCTGTGCAGTTACAGAGAAGTGGTTTAAAGTGGCAGAGAGTACCCCGGCAGTGCAAGGTTTCAGTGCCTTACACATTTTTAGACCAGTGACTGTACAAACAAGGGCTAAAGGTGTAGGTATCTCAGTATACATCAGTAACAAGCACATCACTTGGGTAGTCAAACAAAATGTTGTACTGGCACTCCTCCATGTGCAGATCACCATAGACAAAACCCTGGACAATATCCTAGCCAGCTATAGGTCACTCCCTGTGTCCCATGAAGCTCAAAATGAATACTTGGACCTACTGGAGGCACTTACCCTTTAACCATATACCCTATTCATGGGAGACTTTAATTACCCCTCTATACATTGAGAATCCCATGTGGCCTTAAATCTACAGGCAAAGAGATTCCTGGACTTTATAAATACAAACAACCTTGACCAAATAGTGAATACGCTCACTAGAGGCTCCAACATACTGGACCTCATGCTCACAAATATGGGAAAATGCTGCCCCCCCCCCCCACAATGTCTTGTCCTCCCTGGTAAGATCTGACCATAAAGCTGTCTCCTTCAAAATCAAAGTCAACTATGTAATCCCTTTAAAACCAGTAATAGTTAACTATTCCAAGGCAAGATACCTGTTATTAAGGGATAGTTTGTCAAAATTCAGTGTTCCTCCAAACTCCAAGAACACATCAGCCTATGCTGAATTGCTCTCAAACTCTGTACAACAATGTCAATGGTTGCATAGAGGCTGCTGTACCTAACAAAAATAAGCCCAGGACTAGCGCCAGAAACAAACTGCCCTGTTGGCATCACACATTAAACAGGATATACAACAAAACAAAAAAAATATATGGTAAAAATATGGAAGGGTAATACCCATGAGGATAAAAACACTGTCATCAAACTAAATAGGTGACTAAGAGGACTAATTAGGTTATGCAAAGCCAGTTTTGAGGTTAAGATATTCTCCCAGGTGAAAGATAACCACAAGGCTATCTACAGCTATGCCAGAAACCTCAAGGGCAGCACTTAGCAATGTGCTCAACTGGTGGTTAAAGGTGCTATATTCACCAAGCCTGGTGATATAGTAAACCTATTAGCAGGCAAATTCAGTACTAACTTTACCCCCCCAACTGTCACCCCAATAATACCCTCAAACATAATCCCTCCAATGAATAGTCTAAAATACAACTTATCAGGACCCCTGGAGTCATTATTTAACTACAATATTAAAACAAACTTTGTGCGATGTGAATGGCGGACTGAGACTGCCATCTCCCTTTATAAGGCAGGACCTTCAAAAAATACTGGAAACTACAGACCCATTAGTCTGACTAATGTTCTGTGCAAAGCCATGTTAAGAATTATCATGGAGATTATCGACAATAACATTGGAGACCTCCAGACACTGGCTCCATTCCAGTTTGGCTTTGTCAAAGGAAGGTCATGCTTACTGAATCTGGTGGACTATTTGAATGGGTCACTAATGCAATGGAATGAGGGGAAAACTATGCATACTGCCTACCTAGATCTAGCTAAGGCATTTGATACAATATCCCACATGGGCATTGTCAACAAACTTACAGGACTACCTATAAACTCCTTTATAACATGCTGGATAGCTAGCTGGCACACTGATAGGAGGTTAGACCACCTCCACAAAGAGGCCGGTCACCAGTGGAGTCCCACAGGATCTGTGCTAGACCCAGTCTTCTTTGGCATCTACTTCTTGGATGTCAAAGCCAATGTCAAAGACCTCTGGCTAACCAAGTTTGCAGATAATTGCAAACTAGGAGTAGTCACTGAATATCCCCCAAGACAAGAACACACTTCGGAAGGTCTAATACAGACAAATGCTTGTTGCCAAAATCATGGCTTAAAACTCAATACCAAGGAATGCACTATAGTACAATTTGAGAAGTCTGCCACCCCAGTTAACTATGTCATCAATAAAACACCCTTAAAAGTTGATTCAGTAGTCAGGGATCTGGGAACTGATATAGATAGCAAGCTAGCCATTGAATAACATGTGTCCAAGGTAGTAAGAAAGTCCTTGTATGTGCTTGACTTATTAACAAGGACATGGCATCTAGGTCCAGAGAGGTCATCATACCACTATGCTAGGCCATCATAGAATATAGTTCCCCCTCTGGTATGTATCTGACCAGATGCATGCAGCAACTGGAAAGTCCACAAAGATTCCTGACAAAGAATAAAGGGAGTAAACACAATGTCCTATGCTGGTCACCTCAAAACCCTGTCTCTTTCCTCAGTATCCTAAAGACTTCTGAGAGGTGATCTTTGCCTGGCATACAAGGTATCGCTGGACTCTGTTTTGGTGAATCTTTTGCACATCCACAAAAGAAACAGCATTAGAACTATTAGATTAAAAGATCTAAATTGTGCTTGCAGCATAAATAGGACATATTGGAGAACAGATATGCTTCTCAAGGGAATTTCTTCTGGAGCAGGCTCTCCATCCATGTGAAGCAGAGTTCTTCCCTATCCCTATTTAAGTGCATCTTGGACCTATGGATGTGTAATCTGAAATTCACCTCTGGTCTGGCTCCTGTGTCTCAGATGGACAGAGGCAGTCAGTAAACCATCCCCTATAAATCAAATATAAATCAAATTTGTGGGTCACATTTAGATTCCATGGGTAGGCTTTTAAGCCCCTAGTAGTTTTTGCCTTGCATACACCTGTGAAACTCTGAACCTATGATCATGCAATCTTCTATAGATTGTTGCTCTCCTGCACCTATACACCATCTGTTTCAACCAAAGTGTGTCGACAAAATAGATATGTACATTTAGGAGTTTTGCTTATTATGACTACTGGTGAAAATCTTCATATATATATATATATATATATGGATCTAATTCACTTAACCGAAAAACCACATCGCCGACATTCACTTCACCGAGATGAATACACCGACAAACCAGAAGGCTGACATCTGGAACACCGACATTCCAACCCAAGGTAATAACAGGATTGGCCATCACAAAAAAAAACAAAAAAAAAAAAACTAAACCCACCCATGTGGGGGGCATCACCCTCTCCCTACCCCCCTAACTAAATATACCAACTCTGAGACTACACTACCACAGGGGTAATGGGCAAAGTTCAACAAGATGGCCAAGCAGTTATTTACCTCATGTCGGAATGTTGGTGTTCTGGATGTCGGCCTTCTGGTTTGTTGCTGTATTTGTCTCGGTGAAGTCAATGTCAGCAATGTTATTTTTCGGGTAAGTACAGTAGACCCATATATACATATACATATGCATATACATATAAAACATTACCACCAGTAAGAGTCCACTGTTTATTCCTACATGAATGGGAACTTCATGTCAAATATATATATATATATATATATATATATATATATATATATATATATATATATATGTGTGTGTGTACTGAGAGAACAAGAGAGATATAGCTAGACAGACAGATACTGTAACATTTTGGGTATAGAAAACAGTGGAATGTGCCCTTCAAAGTGTATAAAGGGACTTATCCTGATTAAACTCTCACAGCACTTTAGTCAGGAAACCAATAATATTAGTCAGTTTATGAGATGTCATTTGTCTGCTCATGTCAAATGGGGAATTTGCTTACTTATATGGAGATGCAATGTGGGTCACAGGAGGGAATGTATCCCAAAGAGATTTACAGAGTTTGATAGCCAAGTTGGGACTCATGGGTGATGTGGCCTGAAGTAAACTAAGTGTTGTAGCATCACCCGATCAGTAAGTCAGCTGCTCACTGGCCCTCTTCAAGAGAAATCTTGACAAGTGGATGGGTAACAGAAAGTTCACTCCAGCGATCATTCCAGTTGCACTACTGGATATGGGTACTGTGAACTAACATTGGGTGGCATGGTGCATTTTTTTGGGGCTAGGCTTGTAAAGGCTCCAGGGCCATTAGTCTAGTACACACCTATGAACCTATATCCCCCCAGCTGCTTCAACGTGGCAGTGAATTCCTTCATCCTGTCCTAACTACAGTCCTGACCATCAATATTGTATACAGACTGTACCAAGCTGAGTCAGCTGTTTCATTATCAGTTATGGAATAATAAATGCATGCTTTATTTTTACAAATTTGTGCCTTCAGTGCACTCCAAGGCAAGTACAAATATGACTCAGTCATTGTCCATGCTGGTGTGAATGACCTGAGATGTACCTCCCTGGACTACATGAAAAGAGACATAGAGGAGCTCTCTGAGCATGTGGCCCAGGCCGGTATGACCCTGACCTTGAGTAGCATCTTACCTTCACCAAGAATGATGCCACAATATGAAGACAAGATGATCAATTTCAACAATTGGCTTAATTATTGGTGTCATTCAAAGGGGATCCAATGCCTGTCAGTCTGGGATGACATGCTCGACAAGCCACGATGCTTCGCTAGGAACGGTCTGCACCTGTCACCCCTGGGCTTTCGGATATTGGCAAAGGCTCTTGCTACCCCCATAGTGCCTTTTTTAGGCAAGGCTCAAAAGACAAACCCACCTCCATAGGTATCACAAGGGATAAGAAACTAAGAGTAATGCTACTCAACGCCAGAAGTCTAAACCTCAAGATGCACGCACTCGAAAATCTCCTTAGCATGGAGAAAATCGATATCTGTGCAGTAACAGAAACCTGGTTCAAGGCTCCCGAGAGCACCCCAGCACTACCAGGTTATACCTCATACCATGCTTTTCGGCCCCAAAACTTGGACCGACCCACAAAAGGAGGGGGAGAATCAATATTCGTCAAAGATACCCACACCTCCAGGTTGGTGGCACAGCATGAAGAATCAGAGACTATCCATGTGCAACTAACAGTGGGTAAAATTGCCTTCCAGTTTATAGCCTGCTACAGACCACCCTCCCTAACCCAGGAACCCCACTTGGCCTTCATGAAAACACTGGAAAATATGAAGGTCTCTCCAAACACCATTATATTGGGCGACTTCAACTACCCAAACATAGACTGGGAGCATTACTCTAGCTCCAACACCCTAGCCCAAAGGTTCCTAGAATTTATAAACTCAAATGCTATGGAACAACTTGTTACCACTCCCACAAGAGGGAAAAACATACTGGACCTGATCATCACCAACATGGGGACTCTGCTCCAGACCAGAAGTGTATCCCTCACTGGTAAGATCAGACCATAAGCTAATCTCACTGGATGTTCACATCCCGACACCACCCCCTGCCCAGACAACCACAGTGAAAAACTTCTCTAAAGCAAATTTCACACTCCTCAAAACTGAGGTGGAATCCTTCAAAGCCCCCGGGCCTGTGGAAAATACGGCCCAGACCGCAGAATCCTTTATAAATGCATTCTATGAACACCTTCAGGAATGCATGGATCATGCAATCCCAAATAAAACCAAGACCCAATCCTCCAAAGGCAGATGTCCTGTCTGGTGGACCCCAGCCATAAACAAGCTATACAATAGAAGGAGGAAGCTACTAAATGATAGAGCAAAATTCCAAAAAGGGAAGGCATCTCTGATCAGTATTAGCAAAAAACTACGGGCACTCATAAAATCGTCTAAGGCCAGCTTCGAGAGAAAAATTGCACAGGACACTAAGGATAATCACAAGGCTTTCTTTAGTTATGTTAGGAACCTGGGTGGTAATTCCCAGATATGCTCAGAATTAGTCCAAAATGACAAAAAATACACCGAACCCACAGACATTGCCAACATCCTAGCTGACAGGTTCAGTGCAAACTTCTCCCCCCCCTCCCCACCAAAAGGGCAAATATCTATTCCAGCAGAGTGCTGCCCCCCTGACATCGCAGATGCTCAGGTAAGAGCCGCCCTCTCCAAAGCAAAAAACACAGCATCAATGGGACCAGACGGTGTCCCAGGATGCGTCCTACATGAACTCCAAGAAGAGCTAAACCCAAACATAAAACTACTGTTCAATCTCAGCCTTACTACAGGATATGTACCCAAAGAGTGGCGTACAGCAACTGTGGTCCCTCTCCACAAAGGTGGTGCCTCAACGGATCCTGGAAACTATCGCCCCATATGCCTGACTAGCTTGGTCTGCAAAGCTATGGAAAGGATAATCGTGGACCTCATAAATAAAGATATTGGGGACCTACAGACACTGGATCCTACCCTGTTCGGCTTTGTTAAGGGCAGATCCTGCCTCTTAAACCTGGTTGATTTCTTTGAAACAGTCACCAAGGCCATTGATGAGGGGAAGGTGGCCCACACAGCCTACCTGGACCTTGCAAAAGCCTTCGATACAATACCCCACTCGGGCATTATAGATAAGCTCACCAGCTTAAATATAAACCCCTATGTCACTAGATGGGTTGCAAACTGGCTCAAGGACAGAACCCACATGGTTAGAATTGATGGAGCCATGTCAGACTCCAAACCAGTTACAAGTGGCGTCCCACAAGGCTCAGTCCTGGGACCTCACTTGTTCAGTATATATTTCTCGGAGGTACAGGCCAACACGGAAGGACTGTGGCTGACCACGTTCGCAGATGACTGCAAACTGGGCGCCATAATCGACTCTCCAGCCGACACAAGCATCCTCCAAAAGGGCCTCATAGAAACAGACAACTGGTGCCAGAGCCATGGCCTCAAGGTAAACGCCAAAAAGTGTATAGTCATCCCCTTTGGCAAAAACAAAGTGCCCACAAATTACCACATAGGTGGTAATCCATTAAGTACAGAAGAAGTAATTAGGGACCTGGGGACCCAAGTTGATAGCAATCTCTCATTTGACAACCACGTGGCCAAAGTGGTTAGAAAAACATTTTATATAGCCCACCTAATCATGAAGGGATTCACATCTAGATCAGGGGAGGTCATCATGCCTCTTTACTCATCCCTCATCAGGCCCATAATTGAGTACAATGCCCTTTTGGGATGTACCTTACCAGACACCTGCAGCAACTGGAAAGACCCGAAAAGTACCTCACCAAGAGGATCAAAGGGCTCAAACAGATGCCATATGCTGCCTGGTTAAAGAAACTCCAGCTCTACTCAGTGGCATACTGCCTGTTCAGAGGCGATCTGTGCCTGACGTATAAAGCCATGTCCAACCCGGAATTAATGGACATGCTGCACCTCAGAAAATCCAAATCCTATCGAGCTACACGCTCGAGAGACTTGAACCTCAGCACTGAAATAAATAGGACATGCTGGAGGGACAGATTCATAACCCAGAGGCTCCCTTCACTCTGGAATAAAATCCCAGTCCAGGTTAGGCAGAGTCCCTCATTGACTCTCTTCAAGAGGAATCTTGATGAGTGGATGGGAGATCGTAGGTTTTCCCCGGGTATGACTTCTGTGTCACTGTTAGACAGAGGCACAGTATACTAACCTCAAAAAAAGGGCATAGCAAAATTAATTTAAAATGGGTGGCGAAAGCCAAACACATTCTGGCTAGGCTTATAAATGCCCTAGGGCAGATAGCCTAGTATGAACCTATAAGACTTACAATGTGCATGTACACACACACACACACACACACACACACACACACACACACATGAGTCAGCCACTGAAAAATCCCTGTACTGTATGTAATCATTCTGCTATACGACCGAGTCCTGTAAAATATCATTTATTTAGGTCTCTTTGAATCTGTTGCATTATTTTGTAATTCTCATTCTTCTGACCTAACTGCTTATTTGTTTCACAGTACATTTTTGCAGTGGTTACCACTGACTATTTTTTCTTGTGTTTGGCTAGTATTGTAGCTTAAGTCAGTGAGTAATTGGATGTTTTGTGGTTTTGTTTTCTTCATGTTATTTTGCATTAACCCCCCCCCAAATGCTGGTCATCTCTTCCTTTAATTAGCCTTAAAGGATACTGTTACAATCCATGTGACTGTCATCAGGAGTATACATGTTTTTTTTCTGGAAGATGTCCTGTTATGTGTACATTCTAGAGATAGACTGTGACTGACAGCTCTTCATGGTTTCCACTGTACTCCCTGGAGTTTAGGACCTTGTAATCATCAGCTTGGTTAGATCTGAGACTGCTCAAACAATTATGAATGATTTCTAAGAACATTCTTGCTTGGTTTTCTGTGGTATATGTATTTTTTTTAATATGTAGAGTTCTGGGATAGTATTATTTCTTATTTTTCACATCTCTTACATTATTCAGTTTTATTTACTAGGATTGAGTGTAGGAACTATATGTTCTATGTTTCAACCAAGCATCCTGCTTTAAAAACAGTGCTGGCATGAACTTGATCTGTCTAAGTAACGTTATGTTTCCTTAAGACCTGTTCCAGGTGAACACATTTTTTCTACATTATACCCGTTCATTTAGTACTTGTCCTGAATCCTGGTTTGCCAGCTCATGTTTATTTCATGTGCCTGCTCCAGTCTTACAGTATTTGCATAGCTGTTGTTTTTGCCTAGCTTGCTATCCATATGCAGTACTGTTGTTGACCCCATATAGTTCACAAAGTCTGTTAAGACTACAGATGTTTCTGATTAGTCATAGTTGATGTTCAGTAATAGATGATGAACAGTTCTACTTGTTGATGCACAGTTGTTAATCGTCGTTGTATAGTTTATATTTTTGTTCGATGTATTATCTCTGTTCTTCACTGCTGTTGTACTGATTTTTAGATAAAAATTGACTGTACCTCTTTTCCTTCTTTAACACTGTCGCTGTTCAGAATTATGAGTTGCACTGTAAATGTTATCCTTGTATACCTGAGTCACTGCACTGCACTGAACTTAAAGATCATATACAAAATGCTTTAGTGCAACTTCATTTTTCCATAAAAGGACATTCACATGCATCTTAATGAATAGGAACACTCTTGTGGAAAACCAAAGTTTTTTAATATTAGTAAGTAAAATGCAAATACTAACTCATGCCAAGTATGGAAGTGCTCTAAAATGTCATTCTGCTGTCCTGCATTATTATGTGACAACAGAATGTTATTACATAAATCAGTGAAAAATCACTTATTACTTAATTGGTAAAATGAAAACACTTAATGTGTAACATATGCCAGCACAGTGAGCTGGAATTTATTTTGTAAAGAATTATATGTCATTCTTATATCAAACTGACTTGTATAGATTCTGGTGTTGAAAAATGTATTTATAAAGCTACTTGTGTTAAACATGTACCACAAGTGTGCTCTGCCGGACAGAAAAATAAATATACATGCATTATTGTAAATGTTTAAATGTATATCTTTTAACAGAAGATACTGGAAGAGAAGAGGTTAATCTCAATCCACCTAACTTTAAAAATAGCTGGAAATTAAATTACCTGGCTTAGATCATAAAGATTGTATTTTACAGTTCTCAATGCAGCCAGAGACAAAATTACTATACTAGGAAGTGTTCAGCATTGTGAATTAATTGCTACTCTGAAAGGGTGGAGCTTTGAAATTGTTTTATGACTTCCAGGAGCTGCAGAAGATCTTAGCAAGGCTGTGTGTGTGTGTGTGTGTGTGTGTGTGTGTGTGTGTGTGTGTGTGTGTGTGTGTGTGTGTGTGTGTGTGTGAATTATTAACACGATAGAGTTTAGCCAAGGGGAGTAGCATGGCAACCAGAAGTCATATGATCAGATTTATGTGATGTCATTCTATAATCCAACACTAAAATGATATTTTAATGCTAGGTTAGACTGAAGTCTCATTGCAGTCTGTTTTGGGAAGCTGACAGAGAAAGGCCCCTCACCGCCTTCATTTTGCCTTGCTCTAGTAAGTGACTAGGGATAGTAATTCTTTAGATCAGTCAGGAAAATATAGTGAAATCAGTTAAGTACTGTTTTTCTGTATCTGTGTGAATCTATTTATCTGTTTTATTTTAATATTTCCTGTGCTGAAACTCTGGTGTTTATTGTAAATAGATATTTAGTATTTTTATGTTCTTTTATTATTTATTATTAAATACATTTAAACTTTTCACTGTGGCTTGCCCTTTAGAGAATATTTTAATTGTTGAGAGTACTTATATTTATTTGGTGCCACTGCAGCCACTTCTGAAAGAATTTCTGTTTGGTCAACATTACCATTTGTATTAATATTAATTTTCACTCAGTATAATTGGGTACCCTTGCAAGAACCTTAGAGCAGCTGGCTTTGGAGTGTCTGGTGGTGTTGTAACTACCTTATAGTCTGGGCAGAAAGGGTCATAGCTAGCAAATCTGTGCCAGCCTTTCCCAGGAGTGTGTGTGTGTGTGTGTGTGTGTGTGTGTGTGTGTGTGTGTGTGTGTGTGTGTGTGCGCATGGGTGCGTGCGTGTGTGTATGTGTGTGTGTGTGTGTGTGTGTGTGTGTGTGTGTGTGTGCGTGTGAAAATCAAATCTCTAGGAGTGTGTGTGCGTGTGTGTGTGTGTGTGTGTGTGTGTGTGTGTGTGTGTGTGTGTGTATGTGTGTGTGTGTGTCAGCTGCTTACAGCAGGGGTATGAAGCACTGGTTTCACAGAGAGAGTGGTGGAGAACTTGGCTTGGACACTCAACTGAGATCTCAGCTCTATATCAACTAGTGGGGAGTCTTACTGGGGATATGGAGGGAGACAGATAGAGAAATCCAGACCGTGGACTGACTGTGTTCCCTGTGTGTTCTTAAGGGAAATTGTGCTTGATGCAGAGAGCTGCATATGGAACTACTGGGTGTATCCATTTTTGTTCCAAGTGAATGTCCCTCTCCAGTGTTAGCGATGAGTATTCAGGCTCCTTGATTACTGGCTCAAAGTGGGGACATCATACTGTAAAATTAGCAAATTTGAAAACTCAGTTACATAACTGTGAATTTGTTACGTTAGAGCTAGACTCTTCTTCATCCCAAATATGAGCATGACCTCATTGTGGCAGGAATTGATGCTAAGAACCATAGGAGTTCCAGACTAAAGGAAGCACAAGCAGATGCTACTAAACTCTCTACTGGCATCATCAAAGAAGGAAAGTTACTGATACTGAGCAGTATACCACCCTCTCCAAAAAGGATACCCGAATTCTAAGATAAAAGTATTGTCTTCATCAGGCAGCTAGTTAATTGGTGTAATTCCAGTGAGATCCAAAATGTGTCTGCCTGGGATTAGTATGTTTTTTGCATGATGGTAAATTGATTGCATTAACCAATATTGCCCCATTTTAGGAAAAATCCAACTCATCACCATATACACACAGTAAATTCAATCCAAACCTCATCTAGGTAGTGCGCCTTAATAAGAGAAGCTTGAACAATATAATGTCTGACTTGAAACCTTTCTAATCCTCAAAGGAGTAGATGTTCATGTAGTCACTGAAACATGGTTTCTAGTGTGACGGCTCTGTCTCTGCACCTGGAGTTAGTACCTCTTATGCTTCATAGCCATGTAGAAATACAGGAGAATCATAAGTACTTGGGATATCATTTCAACACACCATGTCCTTCATGTCACAAACATGAAATCTGTTAAACTCAGTGTGACTGTCCTCCTACACAGCACTAATATCTCCCCTCTTGTATAATTTTACAACTTGTTTCTCAATAATCTTCACTGCATGTCTTGAATTCTTCACAAACCTTTCTGTACTGAAATGTAAGAACACTAAACATCTTTCCAACAGTTTTCCCTTCTGCACTGTAAATGAGTTACATTAAATGTAATACTCTGTATTGTAGTTTGTACAGAAATATACAGCTGCTAATAATTTTCTGTTATCCCAAATGTACGACCCTGTCATCTTATATTATCCCTGCTTTATTATGAGTTCCCATGGGCTCTCAGACACTATAACCAAAATAACCAAAGTATTGTTTTAATACAGCTACTGCAGACATTTATAGCAGATTACATGACAGACAGTACTAATTTACCAAATGTGACAATGCTACATTTTTTCAGATTTGTTACACTACATAAGCTTACTTAATGAGAGAACTTTGTGAACTTCAGGTATAAGAACGACATCCTAGGGAGAAGGTATATTTTGTGATAACATATGCTCCCTTCATAGATTAGTACTAGGCTAGCTCCCCTTGTGGGCCATCTAAGCCTAGCCTATTACCCCATGTGAGAATCAAACCCTGTACCTTGTGTCTGTAAGGTAAACACCTTAACCATTATGCCAACCTCCCACCATAGAAGTGTTGCTAGAATTTTAAGAAGTTGTTGCCATATTTTGAGATACGGTCTCTTATTAAGATTTTCCATCTATTTTTTGAAGAAATTATCCAGGTCTTATGTACAAACCTGTTCATTGTATCAAGTTCATACCAATGGCTCTTCACAGATTCCCTTAAAGTCTGCAGTGTTTCCACGCAGAGACAGCAACTCCATTTATAGTATTAATGGCAGCAGATTCCTTCTTAATGCACATCACAGATATTATAATTCTGATGTTGTTTATCATCTGAAATGTCTGTGTGAGAAATATTACATGACAGACTACAAGAATGGTGTGATTATGCAACTTAGAACATTTGATAGAAATGAAGAATCCTGTGAGAGTTACTTCTATTGTTGAGCATTGTTTTCTTTGAACGTAACAATGATTTTCAGCTGCTAGATTTTTATTTTTATTACATATACTGTAAATGTACATAAAGGCACTTAACTTATTAATGATGCCAGCATGCGGTATAGTGTTAAGTGCTTTGGCCAGATCTAAATATGTGTGACCTTCTTGAATAAGATAACTCAATTGAGTAATCGGGTTCTCCCTTTGAAAAAAGCCAAACCAGTGTGTCTCTCTATAGATAAGACTTTTGATAACATAGTTTGTGAGGTCAGTTATGATACTTTCCATAATTTTGCAAATCAGACTAGTTAGGCAAATGGTTCTATAGTTTTCAGTTTCAATGGTAGTGCTGCCTTGTGTAGGATGTGAATGCTATAATTAAGCTCAGATAAAACAGTTTAAGGATAGATTCCACAAGAGCATGTTTGGCACTATTTATTAGGCATCCAGGTAAATTATCAGGCCCATGGAAGTATTAATTTTAGTTTTAGAGAGCACCTTTAGTATGTGTTCCTTTGTGACATTAAGAGGTCTAAAGGACTCAGGAATTTGTGGAGCTAAAATATTTGTTGCTAGGGTAAAGTGTGCACAAATTTTGTCTGCTATTATATTTTCTATGTCTACTGGGTCTGAGTGGGGGGAACCATTCTGAATATGTTCAGACCAATGCTGTAATTATTATTATTGTTTTTGTTATTATTTTTTTTTGTTTTGTAATATAACTAAATAAGAATTTATAATTATCCTCTGTTTCAGAAGCTAAGTTAAATTCATGATTTGCCAAACTAGTCCAAGTAGTAGCTTTTCATTCCTTACTGTTTTTTTTGATGCAGTCTTTAATATGTCCTGGGATTAGTCAATACCTACACTAAGTGTACACTGTTCTTAGTTAACAGACAACACAAGCATAACTCACACCTTCTTCTCCTAATTTTAGTTTTCCTACTGATTTTCTTGCAGCTTTAAATACTGATGGGGATTCACAAAGTTACCACAGTGTAAACTAACATGCATACTTGGTATAATCTTTCTGTGTGACTAGAAAGTGCAAAAAATGTGGTAGGGATGCTCTTGAATACAGATTGTGTGCGCTTAGTATACACAATGTGTAGGTTCCAAAACACCTTTAAATCCACCACGAAACACAAAAAGAGAGAGAAACCAATCCTTAGTCAAGGAGAAATTGACAATGAGAATTATAATTTTGTACAGGTAAAACATCCAAAGATAGCTACATTTTTGGTATTCCAAAAATACAAACAGATCAAAAGAATCCTCCTTTTAGACCGATTATTTCGGCTAAAAATTCAAAAACTGAAAACATTTCAGTTTGGTTAGATCATATTCTAAATCCAGTTGTTCAGAAATCAAGACATTATCTTAGGGACTCATGGCATTTATTAGAAATCTTGAGAGATTACAACATAGGAAACAAAGAAATTTATTTTGGGACTTTAGATGTCAAGTCCCTATACACGTCAATAGAACAAGAGGTGGGTATTGAATATCTAAGAGAATATCTGACCAATCACACCAATTTTACAGGAGAAAAAGTTAACACTGTAATATGATGGATTTGGTTCTAAACAACAATTTCTTTAAATTTAATGGTACTTTTTACAAACAAGTATCTGGTGTAGCTATGGGGGCAAGGGTGGCACCAGCCTTTGCAAATTTGGTTATGGCAAACTGGGAACTGAAGTTTTTACAACAACATCCTAGTTTTAATAAGGTAGAAATTTATTACAGATACATAGACGATTTGTTTTTTATTTGGAAAGGAAGCTATGAGGAATATGTGTACTTGGTCAAAGATCTCAATGCTACAACAGATGTTTTGGAGTTCAAGATCAGTGGATTTGGGGATTCTATAGATTATTTGGACTTACATGTCAATTTTGACAAAGAGAAAAAAAGCTTTGTGAGTAGAATTTATAGAAAACCAGTATTCGCAAATCAATATCTGCATAAAGACAGTCTACATCCGCAGCACATGAAGAGGGGAGTTATTAAAGGACAGATCATTAGATCGAGTAGACTAACATCAGATGATGACACTTACAAAGAAGAAGTTCAGTTCCTTAGAGGACTTTTTGTTTCCAGAGGTTATGATTTAGATTGGATAAAAAGGATAGAAAAAGAAGTTTTGTTATTAAGAAGAGGGGTGGCATCACCCATTTTACATTCCACAGACATTTTAGTGGGTCTGGTGAAATATAATATACCAGGGGAGACTAAAAATGAAACGCAAAACAAAATACAGAGGTATATGAATGCATTTCCACTTCCAATAGTGAACAAAATGTAGCACATTAAGAATATTATAGAGAACAACTGGAGAGTCATTCTAGGGAACAAAGAACTAGGATTGGTACCCAGATTTACATATAAGAAAATGACTAACATTAAAACTATGGTAGAATCTGGAAACAACACAACCACTAGTCTAACTAGGGTAAGATGTAACAAGAAGGGCACCTTTGCATGTCAGAATTGCAAACAGTATAGGTTTGTAACCAATGCTTCGTTTTTGACTCTCAGTCATTCTAACACAACTTTTTGGGCTAAAGATTATTACAATTGTAATAGTGAACATGTAGTATACATTGCCACATATATGTCCTGCGAAAGTTACTACATTGGAAAAACGATAAGAAACTTAAAACGCAGGATCTATGAACATAATCTAGCTATAAAAAAGAAAGATAAAACTAATTATTTAGCCAGACATGCATTATTATGTATTGGTTTCAAAAAGTTTATATTTTTTGCGTTAGAAAAAATGGAAAAGGTTCCTTTAGATGGAGACGTTAACAACACTTTAGAGTGTAAGGAAGCTTTTTGGCAGCTATATCTAGGTGCAGATAATGGTTTGAATGAAACTATACATTTAAAATGTTTTTTAAAATACAGATGATAACACATCTGTCAATATTTTATAGAAATGTACTATGTTATTTTGTATTATTATTATTTCTTATATATATATATTTAAATAATTTTTCTTTTATTTTCATATTTACATCTATGGCATTTTTATAATAGTATAACATGTATATTATTTATTATTAATTTTTTTGTACATATACACATTCTTTTTTATTTTTATTTTCAAGTTGAATGGTCATTATGTCATTTCCTGTATTTAATTGACAATTAGTTATATAAAAAGGAAGCTTGGGTAGGGCAATCTTTTTCTGAAGAAGTTCACAAATAAAAAGTGGATGAAAGCGTTAACCTACTGTCCGATTGTGGTTGCTGAATAGTTGAACAGGACTGGTTTCTCTCTATTTTTGTGTTTACAATGTGTAGGTGTTACTGAATCTGGCCCATGATGTATTTTACATCTGTTATACTATTTTAAGAAGTTTTGTTCTCTTGTTAAAGAGTTTATTTAAGTTGATGGACCACCAAAGCAGCTTGTTTTTAAACTTTCCATTATATATAGTTTTAGTAAGGACAGATATATCTAAGCAATTATCTATATACAAATATCAGCAGCCTTAGTTCCAGATATAATGGTGTTACAAGTGAATTTCTATAACTCATCATAGAGTTTGAGAAGATGTGTCCATATGAAATTTCTGAATTCTGAATTATTGACTGTAGGGGTTTTTTAGAGATTTTAACTGTCAAGAATCCCTAGGCATGCCCAACTTTGGGGGTACAGACTCTAAAGCTAATGGATTGGGTAGTTGAAATCTCCTATTACAAAGGTATTTTTAGTAACGGATAGCTCCTCAAGCACATTTAGGAATTTTTATGTCTTCGGGATACATGGAGGGTGTCCTGTAGCAGATTTATATTTTGTTTCATTTAGGGTAAGTTGGAGTTTAATGAGTTCAGTTTGTGTGCCTCTGGAAGTCAGTCTAGAGTTGATGTGGTACTTGACAAATATGGAGATATGGAAATGAAAATGTTTTGATCAGGCCTAAATCCATAACATGCACAAGACTCAGGTATGGAGGAAGTGCAACCTTTACAAAAAAAACAAATGTTGGTAGCTACAAAAATGCATTCAAGTTGTAGGAAAGACTCAAAGTCAGGTAATTTGCTGTCAAGACTTCTGATGTTTAAAAGAGTCACCTTGATATAGTCTGGATTAGACATGGAAATGGTACATTGACATTTCTTATACTGGGATGGTCATTAGCTGGAGTCTGCCTAACAAAATGCACTTGGGGGCCTTAGCCAGTATGCGGAAGCCATGGAACTAAACGTGCTAGCCGTTCTTGGTGAAGCAAGCTGGACTGCCAGTCATCTTGTCCCTTGTGACACATACTGGACCCCACCAGAGTGACACCAAATACTTGGCCAATTGTTGAAGCCAATAATGAAGCCTTTAGCTTTATATTGGTATCCTCCTGGGTGAAGCACAGATTAAACTCAGGACCAGTGACTTGCCTGCATTGGACACATAGATCATAAACGTCAGGATGTCTCTCTGCATGTCTGTCAAGTTGTGCACCTCAAGTCATTCGCACCCCCATGGACTACAATAGATTTTAATCATATTTGTCCAATGACAGGGACTTTACAGGCCTTGCGATGTAATGAATCCTGGCACCAGAAAGACAACTAACTGTAGCCATGTCTTTGTCCAGTCTTGTCAGTGTGGAGTTAATGTCCCTGACAGCAGAATGACCAGTTACTACAACATTACTGTTTTTATTCAAGGAATTTGAGGTATCAGGCAGTTTGCCCTCTACCTCCTGGTGAGCCTTCACTATGTATGCTCATGATGCTGATATGATGGTGCATTTCTGCTTTTGTCTTCCTATTCCTAGGAGGCTTTGGTACTAACTTTTGTATGGCCTCAGCATAAGATATATTATTGTGCTTGTGATGAGGTGTGGGGTGGTTATATGTGATACTCACAGGTCATCTTATTGTGTGACTGTGATGCCTCCACATGGTGTACATATTTACACTTGTCATACATGGAATTAGTCGACTCAAGTAAAAGTTTATTGCGTATGAGCAGATGGCAATTCCTACATTGTGCAAGACTGCTAAGTGCTACATCAATGGCAACAGAAGGGTGCAAGAAGGTTTACTTTCCATTTTGTGCCAGTGGATCTAGGATTTAATTTGGTCTACGTGCTCAAGACAAACTGCTTTGTAGCTTGGCTAGGTGCAGGATGGGAAAGGAAAACTAAGCTAAATGAAAGCACAACCAATTCTGATCAGCTAACAATGGTTTACAGAAGCTATACACATACTATGTACAGCAGCTACATATGCTCAACAGGTAGCAATGCACTTAGCACTGAGGGGCACAGCATGCAACTAGAAGCAGCCCAGTGCAAACATACTCAACCTACAGCAATACAGAAGCAATGAAATGCTTGACCAGCTCCTGACAGCAGCAGCCTCCTGCAGCCATGCACAGTCGTTCTAATGCTATGTTCATCGCGTTTTGTTGCATTCGAACATTCTATAATTAACATTTTCATTATAAGAGGTGGTTGGATTTGTACTTGCAGTTGTGTGACCATAAAGTTAGCACAAGTAAGTAGGTGTGGTGTTACGTGGACTGGAGTCGCCAGCATAAATGCACTTTTTTGAGCTGTTATGTGAAGACCAGTCTGTGGGGTTGCATCTGTATCTCTTAGTGATACATGTGCAACTGTTGCTTGTTTTAGCTTACAGGGATAGAATAGGGAAAATGGGAAGACTTTACTATGATCTGTGGCAATACTTTTCTGTTTGTGAACCTTCAGGGAAAGTTGAGAGTAAATGAATCTGTCTGAGCCGTTAATTTCACTTTGGTATCAGTTGTCCAGTTAGTGATCACGGACATACACAATTAATAGTGGTCCAAATGTCCAGTCAGTCTATGGATAACTACTGAAAAATGCTAGCCAGCTACCATACAGCGTCACCTACAGGGTGAAGCACCATGGCGAGCAAATAAACTTTATGTATTAAAAAACAGAAAACTGAAACTGCCAATCTGAATATAATTGGATCTAAGACAAACATAATTTGAACTCCCAGAACAGCAGCAAAGTATCCTCTCTCACACCATAATCATTAACAATGTTCCAAATTGTCCCATTAGTAATATGTAGTAAATTCAGAAAAAAAATCTGTTTTCTCAGATATTAAACTGAAGCCAGCAAAAAACAAAACAAAAAAAAAAAAAAGATTTTTCAGATATTAAATGACAATTTAGGTAATTAAGCTACATTTCTTTGATGATTGAAGGGACTTAAAAGAAAACAAACAAACAAAAAAAAGTCAAATCCAGTTCAAGAAAGAGATCAGAGTCAAATCCAGAATAAAACCAGGTAAAATCTAGTTCCAGCAAGGGTTCAGATGTACTACTCACCGCACTCTGACATTCTCTGATTAAATTTTATTTGCAAAATGACAGAAAAAGATTATTACTAAGTTGCAAAATATTTATATCTCTGGCTATTATTAGTTATCCCGGAGGAAAAGAGGACCTCTGGGATCAGTGCAGTGTGGTTTGTAGTAGGTGAGGACATTATGCTGCAGGAGCTGGACAGGAAGGTCAGTGGTGGACAGGGGTGGCAAAATAGACTCAGTGGGTAAATGGCAAGCTTTTTTTATTTATTTATTTTATTTATTTACATTTGTTGACCGGGAATGTCCGACTGGACGTAGGTCCATCTTCAGCAGAGGCCCGGGGAGAAAAGCTCCACAGTTAAAATAAACAGACAGTAGTTACATTGGATTACATAGCGATTAACAATTTAACATAGCAATTAATTACAAACATTTTTACAGATGAAGAACATAGTACATCAGTAGACAACTAGAATCTTTATCTGTGAAGTACATAACAGACATTAACAAATGTTACAATAAGAAGTTCCTGCTGTATAATAAGTACTAGGATTATGAGCATCTGAGCTTCCTATAATCAAGGTAGTTAGTGGGGTGGAAAGAAAGGTAGTAGTTGGATGGGATGGGTGATATTAGAGTGGGAGTTGCAAGGGCATAGCCAGGATATTTTTAGGTGCACTTTTACTAAAGTTTTGAAGTGGGTGCATGATGGTACGGAGGTAATTGTGGGTGGGAGGGAGTTCCATAATTTGGCTATGGTGCAAGAGAATAGTGCTTCACCACCAGAGTTATTGGCTTTAGTGATCTGCAAGTGATTTTTGTTGCTGGATCTTAGTGGTCTGGTGGTGCGATAGGGTTGGTGTAGATTCTGGAGGGATGGGACATTTAGTGGATGGTTTACTAGATTGTGGGCGAGTGATACTAGGGCAGATAGCCTAGTATGAACCTATGAACCTATACTAACCTCGAAAAAGGGAATAGCAAAATTCATTTAAAATGGGTGGCGAAAGCCAAACACACTCTGGCTAGGCTTATAAATGCCCTAGGGCAGATAGACTAGTATGAACCTATGATAGTTGATACCACTGAAGGAGGTGAGGGAGTTCAAGCCAGCCCAGTTCAGCAAGTGAGAGACAGTGGTGACTACGGTAGGATGCCCCTGTGGCGAATTTGGCGATTTTGTTGTAGCAGGTCTCTAGCTTGTTTAGATCGCATTGCCTTAGGTTGGTATATATTGGAGAGGCATAAAGTAGGGTGGAGACAATGTGGGAATTTGCTATTGAAATCTTTGCTGCTTTGGTGAGAAGTTGCTTATTTCTGTATAATGCTCCTAGTTTTTTGTGGACTTTTTTTATGGTCATGGATATGTGAATGTCAAATTTTAGTTTATTGTCTATTTCCACTACTAGCAATTTGGTGTGTTCAGTTGGGTATATAGTGGTGTTGTCTTTTGCTGTGATGTTAAAGTGAGAGTTGTTTTGAGTATGTTTGGTTGCTGGAAGATGAGTAGTTTAGTTTTGTTTGGGTTGAGTATTAATTGGGCATCGGATAACCAAGTTTCAACAGAGGAAAAGGCTTCCTGTGTGACTTTTTGCAGTTTGGGTAGGGACTGGGCTGAGCAGATGATGGTCGAGTCATCTGCGTATTGTATGAGTGTGCCATGTTTGGTGGCAGAGGTAGATTATTGGTGAAAACAGAGAAGAGTAGGGGTCCAAGGATGGAATGATCCTTTTAACTGCTGTTGATAAACCTCTAAATGCCTGGTGAGTTACACAATAATTACAAGGGGGCTCTCAATTAGAAGTTAGAAGTAGGATTCAGACTGTCATCTCAAATAATCAGCAAGTGAGTGGACATTAATTAAATTAAATCTGCTGCACTTTAGTTAGCAAAGCTTAGCCTGGAAATAAACCTGATAGTGGAGAATGCAGGTTCAGCAGACACCTACTGCTGAGTGCTACTTGTATGAAAGCATTACCTGCTGAGTAAAATAAAGTTTTACTTGTGTATATGTGCAAGTTGACACAAACATTTGTAAAATATTTATCTTTCCCTTGTTTGTTAGACAAGCAGAGACATGGCTAGGCTCTAAAGTTTTTTTTTTCATTTTTATGTAATGGTAGGTTAAATCATCTTAAGATGAATATCGCATGTTTTGAAAAGTACTGGATAAGATAGCTGTGACATGGCCAATACATTCTTAGTGCTTAATCTTAGAAGAAGAAAAGAAATACGAATAGAATATATATGTGGATATGTGAACTTTTATTAATCTGTGATCTATTATGGCATAATTATGAGGTATGGCAACTTGTTCCTTGAAGTTCAAGAGGTTATCATTTGTATATTTTAATGAAATCCTTATGGATGTGACCTTCTGACTCCCTCCTTTCATAATCAGTCTAACGACTCAATAACTGTGCAGAACAGTATTAGCCAACATTTGGAACTGTCAGGAAAAAATGTATCTGACACACAATTATTGTTTCTTTTCTTTGGAGTTTAAATATGGATAGGTTTCCTTTTCGAGCTTGACATAAACCAAGTTAGCAATACACAACATATTAGGTGCTATGTCAAATTATAAGCACATCATGCAAATATAAAGGTTTTGCTTAAGGATAGGAGAATACATAGTAATAGAAATGCTGAGATATGTTTATTTTATTGCATTTATACAGAACAGTTTAGGTATGATATAGGAACAATATACAATGGCAATACACAGAGAACTGTCTCAGTAATAGTTAGGTTCACCACATCCAAGTGATAATGCTACAATATAATGATACATAATGTAGGTAATAGAATTCATTGAAGAAAATGTTGACCAGAAATACTGTCCCAGAAATCTTTCACCAATATACATAGCTTCATCACTGAGGCAGGGTCACAAATGGCTAAAGCTAGTAATATGTATGACAACTACTTTTTCTCAATATTATAACCACCATGTAGTCCATAACTGTACCATCCAAAGACGTCTTTTTTGGTAATATGTTGTAGGACACAACTACCCCACTAATGTTGTAGGTCACAACTACCCCACTAATGTTGTAGGTCACAACTACCCCACTAATGTGGATGGACAAGGTTACAGAAGATGTAATGGCAAGTAATGTACAAAGGCAGTCCAGCATCAAACTCAAGAGTAGGTGAACAATGAGCACTGGAATCCAATAAATCTGACCATTATGGACACAGTAATATGGTAAGGACTCCCTCAGCAGTGGTGGCAGAACGTAAAAGAGCAAAACAGCAGCAGGTTAATGGAAATATCCAACAAGTTCTGGAGCCCACAAAGACAAAAGATGGAAGACCCATGGCCAAAATGGTCTTCTTACATAGCAATAGCACTGACTGGCAGCATTCACTGTACAAGGTGTTTGCTGATGCTGATGAAACGATATCTAAGGTATCAAGTGTCACAACAGTCACACTTTCACAATGATATGCACACAGGACAGTGTAAACTCAAAAATAGGACATGTAACGAGTACAAACAGTCTATGACTTTCACTTCCTGACAACATAGAATAACTTCTCCTTGTCAGATGTTTGCCAAAATGTATGCATGTCTTCATCTAGGGCCTACACAGGCTATTTCTTAGAGAATGGCCACACGCAAGACTGCTTTTTACCTGACATGCAGATGACTGTATAAATGTGACCAAGGACTTGAGTGGTAAATGACAAATTAATATGTATTTTCTTATTGTTTTGTTGCAAACATTGTCCACTTTAGCTGCACAACCCAAATGGAATAAAGACATGCTATCCTTTACTCTGAAAGTGTTCACACACTATTCATGTATGAACTCTTTAACTTTTTAATGTTAAATGACAGTGGAGCTACAACTGTTCTTAGATACTAAAAATCAGCTCCATACATGTTATTACAAGAATGCAACAAATCCATGCTATAACATGTAAATATTAACTTATCATGTATTACCATGTATAGGTTAAGCTCTTATGGCTGAAAGTAATGAGTAATACACAGTGAGCTATAAATGGAACTATATAACATCAAATGACGAAAAAAAAATCATGATTCAAAGCATTTGGAACAAAACTAGAAAGACGGTTACCGACTATAATGGTACACATGGTTACACATTCCTTCCTAAAGAAAACATTGGGCAGGATTCACGAAGTCTCCATGTAAGAGTTACAAGGCTTACACGGAGGCTGCAGTTAAATGGTGTAATGTCAGCATGTCATGCATATGCATGAGGGCATGCTGAATCACACCTAAGGCTTACACGGTCCGTGGAAGACAGTAGGGGGCGTGTCCGTAGGCCAAGCCCTGCAAACAGACACACCCCCAGAAGAGTAAAAGTCCCGAAAGTAAACCCCCATGACAGAGCCTGTGTAAATGTGAATAAACACAACACAACACATGCCCCCACAGACTACTTAACATAAATGTACAAATGAACATCTTATAATTTTTTAAATTGTAAAGATGTTTGCCCGTGAGTGCACTTCGTTTATGCTGGCATGCCCGTAGCTTAGCCACAGTTAGCAGTCAGTGGAAAAGCATATAAGAACTAAATATGCAAAGTAAGCCAAGAAGCAATAGCGTAGCGGTAGAGACGTCGGCTGAAGAGCAGGCAGTCATGGTTCGAGCCCCCACAACATCAATTTTTCTTTTTGTGTGAAATAAGCACGAAACAAGTCCCTGACATATATGTACACATATAAAATTAGATTTTATGTAAAATGTAATGAAATGGGCCATATATTTTGAAGAAATGTGAGATAATAAAAAAAAAATGTCAGATGTGCCTATAGCTGAGCTACAGTCTAACAAGTTGAGTACATCTGCCTGTAGGTGAGCAGTGGTTTAACAGGTGTAAAATGAGAGCTCGGGGTTGAGCAGCATTTTAACATGCTGAAACTGTGTGCCCGTAGCTGAGCTGAGCATAATATGCGTGCTGACAGCCAAATGACGCGTAAACCAGCGTACCCCGTTTGCGCGGAGCTGTGCTCCGCGCCAACAAGCTAACCGATGGGCAACGTTGAGCAAGTTGTAACAAAACTGCCTTTACACAGACACACCCCTCCTAGCCTGTGTAAATAGTCATAAAATATAAAACGCAGTGGCCAGGTTCGAACCCTGGATACCATGCACCATAGTCAAGGTACTGTACCACTAAGCCATGACAGTTGCACTTAGAAATGCAGTAATAGCATATATATAGGAATGAGTAGAAAGAGGAGCATGACAAAGCAGGTTTTGTGAAGCTGATACAATTCCAAATTGGCCAATCACAGATAAGTGCGGGAAAAACGGCATATATAAGCCCCATAGGTGGGAATACACAGCATAACCGATTGTAGAACCAACTTGCAGCCAGAATGTCAGGTGTAGGTGAGGGTAGTTGCTTTCGAGCACAGAGGTGGGGCATTGAGGAGTCCAAATATATGGTTTGGCTCCTTGTCCACAATCATGAAGCCCAACTCATGCAGGGCCAGGTCCTGTGGGGAGCATATAGGGCTGAGGCGTGGGACCGGATGGCTCATGATCTCACCAGTGCCACAGGAATACCAAGGACTGGTGAGCAGGTCCATCACCACCATGCAGACCTGAAGAGATGGAAGCAGGACCAACTGAACCGTTGGATCCAGGAGGCCCGGCAAATGCCCAACATCCCACTACTGAGTAAGTTACATCTAATTATTTATGTAAGAAATTAACCTAGCTGATATTATGGAGATGTGTATTCCAATATTACTTTATTTATATTACAGCTGCAGGTGTCTGTTCTGCAAACCATAGAGCTTATGGCGATAGGCTGGCTCGATTGCACCACCAGGCAGGTCAGTAATCCTCTCCCTGTAACTGTAAATAAATATATCAGTATGACAGTTAGCAAAAGAGTGCAGTTTAGTCACTAAGTAATAAAATGTGCAAGTAACAGTGTAAGAGGGTTTGCAAGTATTGCTTGATTACAAAAGTGTGATGCAGTCTGTAATCCAAACAGCAAAATGAAACAAGTCTGAAATAAAGTCTGAAATAAAGATGTCCCACCTGTAATATAATAGTACATAACCTGCAGCAGGCTGAAAAGTACAGCTGCAGAAGCTGAGTAAAACACATGTGTGAAATATATCCCTGTTGAAATACAGAAACATGAAAGAAGTGAGACTGTTGGAAAGGATTGTTATAACTACAGGTAAAACATGTCAATAAAGCCTAGAATTAAGTACCATCCTGAATTGTAAAAATAAAACAAGTGAGAGAGTGTGAGAAAGAGTTATGAATCCACCAATAAAATAGTAGTAACTCCTGAATAAAGTATACTGCAGTCAGTACAGAATTAAATGAATGTGACAAGCAGAACCAAACAGTAAAATGTCTTGAAAATGTTACCGCAGCTGGAATGTGTATCCCAAAATCTGGATATGTTGCTCTCAGTCTGCAATATGCAGATAGTATGGTTGTCTGAAATACCAAACATCCACAGTTGTCTATAGCTATATAAAGCAAATGTAGCAGGATGAAGTAGCTGAACAGACCCAGATATGAATGTGTATGAATAAAAATGAAAATGTATATTGATGTAGCAGTAACATTCCTATCACCAACTTGAAGTAGTTAAAGTAGTTATCACATAGGAAACTGTAGGCAGAACTGTAGTGTGTATATATCTAAAGCTATTAGAAATGTACAGCATATGTATTGGTATTTGAAGTTGTTAATTAAATTTTCTTCACCCTACCCTATAACCACATATAATCCATTCCATGTGAAATTAGTATGTGCAATCACAATTAACACCCCTGGACATTTGTCCTGTTGATTCATACATATTTGCATGTACGTTGATGCATCTGCCCTGTTCATACATCCAAACCTGATGGCCTGTTGCCATCAATCAACCCTGCATGTTGTTGGACAGTATATTGCTGTTCAAAATACGCATGTGTTATACTTGCTGTTCAGTAGTTTGAATATCTGGGTGTTTGGTTAATGGGAATACTAATGCATGCTGTTACAACTAATTGTGAATGGTATTGTACGTTACTAACCCAAACTGTCATGACATAATGCAAAACATAGGACAACAGG
The DNA here is from genome assembly GCF_019279795.1 of Protopterus annectens. Classification (NCBI taxonomy): domain Eukaryota; kingdom Metazoa; phylum Chordata; order Ceratodontiformes; family Protopteridae; genus Protopterus; species Protopterus annectens. The sequence continues at coordinate 1,211,818,600 of NC_056726.1, forward strand.
GAAGGCGGGTTCCAGCGGACCCACCTCTCCCTCCTCAGCTGGCGAGTGCACCTGGCAGTAGTGCCCAGGCCGGACCCTCTTCCGGTGGCCCTGTGCCACCTGTGGGTGGAAGCGCTGCAGGGGATGGGGCTCGTCCCCCCTCTGCAAGTGTGTCTGGAGGAGAACAACCACTCACCCTCCATAGTGTCCGTACTGTGATGTGTAGGGAGATCTGGAAAGCTGTTCTTGGGCCCCTACGCTAGCTTGAGGCACAGGTGGCACAACTAACGGGTGTGCCTGCTGCCCGGCCTACACAGCCCCCAGCACAGCCCCATCCTGGGCCATGAAGGCACAGTGGCAACTGCCCATGGGTGGGGATATCAGTTCCACTGTTGCCATCTGTGGGCTCATGGGCTCTAGATATCCAAACATCCATCCCCTTCAATTGTGTAACCCCCCCACATGTGTCATACACCGCCCCTGTATGCGTCTTGTTTGTCTTGTCTGTTAACCTACCCAACCTACCTCCCCAGCTATACCGACTTCCTGTACCTGACATACCACTCTCACCTGAAAAAAAAAAGGGCACTCTGTACCCACAAAAAAATTATGCCCCTTACATAGCTGCCCATTTCGCACACATGTCTGCTGGACATGGAAACTGTCAATTACAATTGGCTGTACAACAAGTATTATTGTTGTCCTCACACCTCTCTCAGGGGTGGAAGGTTTCAAATGTCACACCAAATTACAAACATATGCACAGCTGTTGCTGATGAAGAAATGGGCATCTATGGGCCTTACCTACATCCCTCCTGCAAAACCAAAGCTTGTTTCCCTATTGTCTTACCCTCTTTGTGACCCCTTTTTCACCATTTTCCTGTCTCCCCATTTTCATTTCTTTCAAAGAAAATAGCGTGGGTGTGCGCAAGAGTAAGCACTTTTAAGCAGTTGTAAGCAGGTGTGCGCAGAGCTGAACGCCAGTGCGCATGCGTGAGCTCCACGCAAACCAGCGCTAACCCGGTTACAACTGCTTAAAAGTGCCTTAGTTACTCTAAATGACAAGTCCTGTAGTCTGCTCAAAAGCAATATAAAATCCCACAGTCAGTCCCGAACCCAGGACCTTGGAAACAGTAGTCTGCATGACTTACCACTAAGCCATGACTGTTATATAAGAACATTGTGCTACAATAAATATATCATGTAATAGTAGGAATGAATGTAAAGGGAATATAGGATGTGTAGTACACAAAGCATGTCATGTATATTTACTGTCAAATGTAGTGGATTTCTAGAATAATAGAGTTTGAAAATGAAACAGCCATGCTAGTTGGTAGCTAGTAGGTAATAATGTCACTGTAGCACCTTGCAAGCCACACACATACTCACAGCAGGATAATCACTGCCAATACCCCACAACCTCTTACAGGAACACATCCGGACTAAGTAATAAAAAATGTGGAGCAAAGGGCCAAAAACAGGTACACGTTCCAAATAATGCTACAACAAACTTAGACAGTTGAGAGAGTAACAGGTTCTGCATTTTGTTGGATGTTTGGAAGGGTATGAAGTCTGAAACCGAAATGTTTGTCACTATAGTCTGAATTGAGCCCACAGTGATTTGCCAGAAAAAACTGTTTATGAGATATTGACCAAAATATGAGGCAAAAATGTGGACAACCTGCAAATATCTGTACACTTGAGAGGTCTGACACTGCCATATTTGAATAGTTAAGAGCCTAGACATAGCAACAGTGACTGAGTTACAGGGATGCCCCACAGACTCCCTGTGAAATGTAGAAACAGTAGGCAGAAAGGTGTTACAACACATGCAGTGGTAACTATGAAGTACTGAAAGTTTGCACCACTTGCACAGCAGAAATAGTGTAGTAATACATATGCTCATGCTATCCCACAGTCACAACTGCAGAATACCAGACAATTTAATGGGTGTACCCCACTGATATGTACCATTCCATGAGGCAGATAAAAGATGCACCTGAGAGTCTCTGGGGCCTGCTCAGCAGCATACTCAAATACCCTAATAGATGTCAAGGCCCACACCATGGCCAGACCACACTGCATGCAGTAACACCCTAGCAGATATAGCAAGCATTCCAAGGTGTGAATGTACATGGAAATTAGGAAAGCCACAGCAACACACTACAGTCAAGACACCTAGGAGGCATACAAGTAGTGAATGTAAAGGGCAAATATTGAAGCCATAGCAACAAAGTGCAAGAGCCACTGCTATATACCAGTTACACCACATGTCCCACAGGAAAGCACACACACCCACATTAACAGTAGTAGTAGTCTTAGGTGTCAGTGTACATACACACTTAATACAGGAAACTGGAGAAATGAATGGAGAAATGTTAATCTACAACACAGCCAGAAATATGAGAGGGATACTAACCTTTACACTCACAGAACAGTGTCCACAGCATACCAGCATGGTCCCTGCCCTTAAACTCTGAAAGGGCTACGCCTATCTCGCATACCTTTTTATAGCACTGTCCTGGAATCACAGTGAGAACTGCAAACAGTACACAACTGGCTGCATGCAATTAGCAAATGCTGGCTAACAATTGGTGCAGAGGCCATCACATGGACATATGCCGATACTTACAAAAGCATGCTGTACTCCCAGTCCACACATGCAATACTTTCATTGCACCCTGTGGAGGTAGGCAGAGACAGAGAGAGAGAGAGAGAAAAAAAAACATACACAAACAAAACCAGTCATCAACAACCACTCGAAAGCTGACAACTGGCAACTGGAGCAGCAGGACACCAAACCAGACGGCAACGCAAGCAGCTGTGACAAACACAGGTAATGTAAAGTAATACTTTAAAAGTCTACATACTGTGAACCCTCCATATGTGTCATTGGTCTGTATCCATATGTATATGAAGATGTGCATAGGGCAGGGGACATACAGCAACTATCAGTGAAGGCTGTACATACATATGTATGTGAGGGCATCTATGTGCACATATCAATGTAGGTTGAATGTAGGTTGTAGTGCAATGTACAAAGTAGGTTTCACAGTTATGTATGTTTAGCAGTATGTTAGTGTGTGTATACAGTTTTGTAAACAAACATGTTGATATACCAATCTATCATATGGATACGTATGTATGTCAATATATGTATGTATGTATATATATATATATATATATATATATATATATATATATATATATATATATATATATATATATGTGTGTGTGTGTGTGTGTATACATACATAGAGAGGGATGTAGGAATACATAGACAGATGTAGATAGATAGAATATGTACAAACATATATATGTAATACACAGATATAGATATATGTAGATACATATACATAGACAGACAGATCTGACTATCTACAGATATGACTGTATATGATGATCTCACACTCCCCCTGTCCCACCCCCTCTGTCACTCTCACCCCCTCTTTGTCACACACACACCCCCTCTCTCCATATCTATAGCAATATATGTACATTGATATATATATATGTGTATATGTATACAGACATATATATATATATATATATATATATATATATATATATATATATATATATATATATATATATATATATATATATATAGAGAGAGAGAGATATATATATATATATATATATATATATATATATATATATATATACATACATATATATATATGGTTCTACCTGACTTCGTCGACAGCGCAGACCGACATCGAATCGGAGCTCCAGAAGATCGAAGTGAAGAAGACCGACGCCGAATCGCGAGTGGCAGAACATCGACAATGCAGAAGACCGACACGACGGATGACAACACCAACGCCGAGGACCGACATGGGGAAAGGCTGTGAGTATGCGGTAGTGACGGACGTTAGGGTGCGAGGCAGGTAAGTGTGGAGATTGACGGTCTGTGGGGATAGGGGTGGGTTAAGTGAGTTAGGGTTAGGGAGCGATAGGGGTGGTTAAGTGAGTTAGGGTTAGGAGGCGATAGGGGTGGGTTAAGTGAGTTAGGGTTAGGAGCGATAGGGTGTGGTTAAGTGAGTTAGGGTTAGGGGATAAGGCGAGTTAAGTGAGTTAGGTTAGGGGCGGGTAGGTAAGTGTGACGGACCTTAGGGTTAGGGTAAGGTTAGTGTGTGGGCTTGTAGGATTTTGGTGTGCTTGTGTTGTGTGTGTGGTTTGTGGAATTGGGATGTGTTTTGTTTTTAATAATTGTTATTGTGGTGTGTGCAGTGTATGGGGGTTCGTGTTTGTGTACCGTCGGTTATTTCGTTGTCGGTTATGTGTGGTTTCGTGTTTATGGACTGTCGAATATGTGGTGTCGGTGATGTGGTTGTCGGTGTTGTGTGGTTTCGCTATGTCAGGTAGAACCATATATACATATATATATATATATATATATATATATACATATATATATATATATATATATATATATATATATATATATATATATATATATATATATATATATATATAGACATATATATATATATAGAGAGAGAGAGAGAGAGATGTATATATATTCTGAGTGAGGCACATGTGTACAAATGTATTGCAACAGGTGCCTGGTGACAAAGGCATGGAGTGAACACCAGTGTCAAAACTGGAGTACCATACCCCATTTCAAATCACCTACACCAGTAACCACCAGATATGTGATTGGCTGCCCACCACTGCATGTGTCAGGGGAGAACAGGGTCATAAATGTGTACAATAGTCCCCCCAATGATATTCACAGTGGCACAGTATTCCTGGTATACCTGCACATGTTATGTGTCAGCAGACATGGTGTGTCAGCTATGGACATGTAGGTCAGTGTACCCCTCCACACCACACAATGGCTGCCATGGTATGTACCTCACATGACAGCTACAGATATGGAGAAGGACACAGTGACAGTACAACACTGTGACAATGCACTCAAACACATTACCAATGCACAGTGACTGACAACACCACAGAGTAAACACATACTACCCACATAGAGGTTACCACTCCTGGATTTATATACTTAAGTCACACCCATGACAGATGTCCAACAACCATAGTAACACCTCACACCATCCACAACCTAAATGACTGCTGTGTGTCGTCCATGACACTGCAGTAGAGAGCACATGGCGGAGGTACAGGTTCCTACCCACAGATAAGACATACCCTGCAATAAAGCACACAGCATTAAGAAGCAAGACTCCCCATGAGTACATGTCACACATACCCCTGCTGAATGTTAGTCAGATAGGTAATATGCCATATGAGTCACCCTGTGTAACTGTTTGACAGGAGCAGGTACCATCACATCACATGTGTCACAATGGTCAGGGTAGCAGAACAGTATGCTGCTGTAGTCCCAGGGCAATAGCATATTGTATTGTATTGTATTGTAATGTATTGTATTGTGTTGTATTGTATTGGTATGTAAAGGTGCCTCCTTCGTGGAGTGGAACCACTGCTGCTGTACGCCAGTGTACAGGTACATATCCTGTAGTCAGGCTAGTGTTACATAGCACTTCTATATGTGTGTTTAGCTCCTCTTGGAGTTCATGTAGCATGCAACCGGGGATACCATCATGTCCCATTCATGTTGTGTTTTCTGCTTTTCTGAGGGCAGCTCTCACCTGGACATCTGTGCTGACAGGGAGGTTACAGTCAGCTGGGATAAGTATGTCTTAGTTTGGGGGAGAGGGAGGAAACTTGCACTGAACCTGTCTGCCACAATGTTGCCAATATCTGTGGGTTCAGTGAATTATTTGTTGTTGTGTACTAACTATGAGCATATTGGAGGGTTTCTGACCAGGTTGCTAACATAACTGAAGAAGGCCTTGTGGTTATCTGTAGTGTCCCTGTTGATTTCCCTCTCAAAGTTGCCCATGGATGTTTGTATGAGAGAAAATAGCTCCTTACTAGTGCTGATCAGACATGCCCTCCCTTTATGGAATTATGCTCTGTCTTGCAGTAGCTTCCATCTTTTGTTATACAATCTGTCTATGGCTGGGATCCACCAGACAGGATGCTTTCCCTTTGTGGAGAGTGTCTTGGTCTTATATGGGATTGCATGATCCATGCATTCTCGGAGATGTCCGTAGAAATCATTTGTGAAGGGGTCAGCATTGTGGGTTGTGTCTTCCACTGGCCCAGTGGGCTTAAAGGATACCATGTCAGTGTTTCGAAGTGTAAAGTTTGCATTTGAAATGTTATTCACTGTAGTCGTTTGTGCTGGTGGTGGAGGTGGGATATGTATATCCAGGGCAATTAGTTTGTGGTCAGCTCACAGTAGTTGATGATGTACCCCATACAGTACCTCGATACAAACCCCCAGAGTGAGGAGGTGCTTTGGACCTGAATCAGTGTTCTGACTGCTGGGGTTTGGTAGTATGTCGTATGGAGTATGCCAGGTACTGTTGCACAGTTGTTGGCTGAGCACTGATACCTGGCCATTTCATGTGTATCCACCAGTAGACAGAGAGATGCTATATATGTGAGATATGTTGTATCACAACAGTCGAGTAGCATGTGTAGTATGTGTGCCAAATTCTGCTGACATATTTTGCTGATATCATGTTATTTCCTTTTTCAGGACCATGGCTCACCAGCACAATCCAGCGTACTCTGCAGCTGAGGATGAGGAAATACACCAGAGCCTGGTGCGGGATTATGCAATACTCTTTTCCCGCACCAGCCAGAATCAGCAGGAGAGGGCTGCACTGTGGCAAGACCTTGTCCGTCGGGTAAATGACATAGGCACGCATAATAGGACATATGAGCAGGTACGACATCACTGCAGTGATTTAATCAGAAATGTCCGTCAGCGTGCGTCGGATATCCACAGGCAACAGGTTGCCACAGGTGGTGGGGGGGGCTACACATCCCCCACTCACCAGACTGGAGGGACTACTCATAAGTGTTGTGGCTCCAGCCCACCAACAACAACAACAGCAGCAGACCTGCATTATGATGGAGGCTGGAGCCACACAGCAGCAAGACTACGAGCGTGCAGGTAATATGCCATATGTATAGTTGACTGTTGTGTACACTGGTAGTTAATGCATGTGTGAGGTGTGTCCTTGGTTTGTAGCTGTCATCATAGTATTTAATGTGCAAGTGTGATATTCTCAATATCAGCAGCTGACCTGTGAAAGGCGACTGTTGTACTACTGACCTGTATCATACTCAGTAACAATGGCACAGTTGTGCCCACTGACATTAATTTCCTCACTTCTGCAGGTCCCTCCGGTGTAACAGCAATGCAGCCTATCCATGCTGGTGAGTGTGTATTAACAATACCTTTAATAGTCTTGATAGTAATAGTAATATTAGGCTCACTGAGTAGTGCTCTGTGTATGCATGCAGGTGTGTCTGTGTCTGTGTGCTGATATCTCGCATACAGAGTAGTGTGCAAGTGTGCAACTGTGTGCAAGTGTGCAACTGTGTGCAACTGTGTGCATGTGTGCATGTGTGCGCCTGTGCACCTGTGCATGTGTGCACGTGTGCATGTGTGCATGTGTGCATGTGTGCATGTGTGCACCTGTGCATGTGTGCATGTGTGCACCTGTGCATGTGTGCATCACTGGTAACATTGTGTAGACATTGTAAACTCCTGTTTCCTTCCCACATGTTCTGGTGCTGCTCTGCTGTCATGCAGCAGGGAACCTGAATCAGGTGCCACGGGTACTGATAATGATGACATCTGTGTAATGGCACAGGAAGGTATGCCAGGGTCCATCATTGGTCAGCCAATTGACAGTACACAGCTGTCAACCCCATCAATGCGCACAGTCATCCTGATAATACACCCTTTGTCACCAATGTCCCTAGGTGATGGACAGGATACAGTGGGCATTGACCAGGGTAATGTGGTATCTGTGGCACATGCTTCCCCACACAGCAGCCATGGGCATGGCCCTGAGATGGTACCACACAGACAGATGTCCAGGGGTTCTCGTGGGAGCATCCGTGGGCGTACTGCCCCTGTCAGACGTGCCCACAGAGGTCTTAAAACCTCAGCTATGTTTCAGGCTGTCATGCAGGCACAGTCACGTATGGAATGGTACACCAGACAGGGTCTGAGGGAGCTGACAGCATGTCACACAGCCATGACTGACAGTATGCGTGACATTGCGGCTGCCATCTGTAATTTCACCGATGTCATAGACAGACGTTGTGGGGACATATTAGATCGGTTCCACAACTACATGTCCATGAGCCAGGGCAATGGTGGACGGTTGAGGCGTCAACGTGGGCGTATGCCAGCAACAGCAGCAGCTGGCAGTCGTCACAGAAGACAACAGGGCTGCGGCCGCCCCCATAGTGCCAGCAGCAGCCCCAGCAATGCTGGGTTTGTGCTGTCATCAGACCGCCCCAGGAGACCACGTGCACGTGGCTCTGGACAGGCCCGACAGGGATCTGTGTCCAGTCAATGAACACCTGCTTCTGATGACAGTACTCAGTCTGGATTGGTACTGGATATGGTCCGTAGCACCCCTGCAAGGTACAGGTACCGTGTCCGTGGCCAGAGGCACTGATCTGTATGACCTGGCAGGTACAGTCTGTGGCTGTCCACAAACACCAGTATATGGCAGCCATGAGGTGGAACTGTGTGCATCCATACACACATGCGAATTGACAACACCTAGGGCTACCGCATACACGCACACACTGCATCAACATTGCCCCATCTTGTACTGCTGTCCCTCACCAACACACATACACATACATGTCAATTGGTGGTATCAGTGGCAGACTCAGGCATACCAAGTTCACACCCTGTGCATATGATGAAACTGTGCCACCTCCTGCAATCTGTAACATCAGTGCAGGTACAGGTTAACATGTTGCTGATGCACAGGGTGACTACTTAGACGTGTAGTAATAGTATCATGTTGTTAACAGTACTGTGTGCTGATATAATTGTGGGTATATCCCAGCATGCCTAATGCAGTAAGGGTATGATTGTCTTGTACTGTTGTAAGTACCATAGTGTATCATCTGCACATGTTGGCATACTGGTGGTAAGGATGTCAACAGAAGGCTACATACATAGGTAGCACAGGGGATAAGGTAATGAAAGTATTGATACGCAATGATGGACATGTAAACTGCAAGTGGCATGTTACCCACACTGGACTCTGCAATACGGATGTTTGAGGATGTTGATATGTGTGCAGTACTACACGACTGGTACAGGACACACAGGAGCACCCTAGCACTGCAAGCTTACATCTCATACCATGCTAGACAGCCCCAACACACAAAACTAACTTTCACAGGAGGGAGAGTCCCCATAAATGTCAGGGATACTGTGGTGGCAGGACAGGTAGCATACATCCTACTAAGTATGGAACCACTGAGTGAAGGCTCAGTGTCTGTTATTTGACATGTGTATTACTGCAGGTATGAGCACCTGGGTTTCCATCCGGTTATTGTACATCCTGACGGTACATGGTCTGTACACTTGCGTGTGCTGAGACTGGACCCTGGCCATCTGACCTGTGTATTTCCATGTACATGTGTACAGTGCCTGCATATTTGCACTGTGACCTACTGGAAGTGGTACAGCTTGTTTGTTGTACAATGGACTACATGCAGCCCTGCTTACTGTAGCTTTGTTTGCATGCATGTTTGCTTGCAGTTACCTTGGAACACTGATCCCACCTGCAATGCAGATTTACAGAGCTTCTGTGGACTCCTAGTGACATCTGCATAGCTTACTATATGTATGTCCATGTCTCACTTGACAGAACGTCACTGTTTGTCCTGTTCGCATGTACGTTGCCTGTGACACATTGCATATGACTTTCCTGGCGTTTGACCACGTGTGCAGTCATATATGCCAGTGCTAACTAATCACAGGCACTACACCCTCACATACTCACCTTCTGTACCTTGTTTCCCATTGGTCCTATGTGCTGTTAATCACCATGGCAATCACAATACTATGGTAGCATGTGCAAAGGTCACTTGTCAGTCACCTCTATGGTACAGTTGTGGAATATGTGAGTCAAGTGGCAATGTCACAGCTGCCACATGTACACAGTCAACCCTCTCCCCTACACATGGATGTACAACACATGTATGAGATGCAATCACATAGCCAAACTGGGGACTAAGCACTCTGAACCCAGTACTGGCATAACTTGTCAGGTGGCATGAAATACTACAGTGACTACAGTCTGATGTAGACCTACACTGACAGAAATCCAAACACATGAACACACTGGGGCATTTGTGGAGCCTCAGAATAGCATCCTGCCTGAGCAGCACACACCTCTGCAGCTGGCACACAGGCATACATTAAGCCAGAACACAGCACATGCAACACATAGCACACAAATCCTGTGTGCCAAACAGTCACAGCCTGTACAGCTAGACAACACACCTGCTACAGTTGTGCTAGGTACCATTATTGTCCTGTACAGTGAGGTCCCGCTCACCAGGCTGGATGAGGTGAAGGTCACAGTGATATGTCCATGGGGCACTATGGTCCACCACATAACACAAGCATACAGGTCAGTCAGAGGCATGGACACATATGACTCAGTCATTGTCCATGCCACTATGGCTGACCAGTGATGTACCTCCCTGGACTACATGATAGGGAACATAGAAGGGCTCTCTGAGCATGTGGCACAGGCTGGTATGACCCTGACCTTGGTTGGCATCATACCCTCACCAAGAATGCTGAAGTATTACTGAATGCTGTTGAATTACTGTAGCTACAACACCCTAGCTGAAAGGTTCCTAGCATGTAGTCATTGCATTGCTATGGAACAACTTGTTACCACTCCCACAACAGGTGAAAACATGCAGCACCTGTTCATCAACAACATGTAGACTATATGCCCCAGACCAGATGTGTATCCCTTGCTGCTAGGATGATACCATATACAACTCACACTGTATATACTCATACCACATGCAGCACCCGCACAGAAGACCACAGTCATAATGTTATCCAGTGCAAATACCATGTATTTACATGTGGCAGGCATCAGACATGGGAACTATTGAAGGTCACAGGTACATATGTGTATTTGGCACACACATACATCATCTGTGTCCATTGCCATTACTGGTTTAATCGATGTCATGCATTATTATCGATGTCATGCATTATTGTGAACAACAACCCACACACACATGGGCATTCTGTGTGACAAAAACACACGTGGCATGTGTGGAATTCAAAGCCATAACTAACTGTGCTATAACAGTAGTGAGAGACGCAGTAGCAGAGTGTGCTATTTGCATTACTTGGAGATTTGCCCTCTTCTGCTGTACTTGTAGGGTGTTGACATCATCTCTGTGTAGAGATTGGAATATGCAGCAGCTGGTGTGTTGTACTGGTTGCCAAAAGGGACAGTTTTCTCACACATGTAATTGCACACACCCTACTTCCACCCCCCACACACACAAACCCCAATCCCTACCTAACTATGTTATGAAACTCAAGACAGACATGTTAGCAGAGTGTGCTATTCGCATTACTGGGAGGTTTCCCTTCTCCTGCTGTACTTATAGGGTGCTGACATCATCAGTGTTTAGAAAGGGGAATGTGCATCCTGTAGTGTGTTCTCCTAGCTGCCAAAAGGGACATATCCCTCACACAGAATTGCACACACACTAACCCCCCTCATCCTAACTTGCCATTTGCAGGATTCAAACCCCTACCTAACTATGTTATGATATTTAAGATGGACGCATTAGCTGAGCGCGCTATTCGCATTACTGGGAGGTTTCCCTTCTCCTGCTTTACTTATAGGGTGCTGACATCATCAGTGTTTAGAAAGAGGAATGTGCATCCTGTAGTGTGTTCTCCTAGTTGCCAAAAGGGACATTTCTCTCACACAGACTTGCACACACATTACCCCCCCTCATCCAAACACACACACACACTTGCCATTTACAGGATTCAAATCCCTACTTAACTATATTATGATACTCGAGATGGACGCATTAGCAGAGTGCGCTATTCGCATTACTGGGAGGTTTCCCTTCTCCTGCTGTACTTATAGTGAGCTGACATCATCAGTGTTTAGAAAGGGGAATGTGCATCCTGTAGTGTGTTCTCCTAGTTGCCAAAAGAGACATTTCTTTCATACAGAATTGCACACACACTAACTCCCCTCCACACACTGAGCGTTTTCAGGATTCAAACCCCTACCTAACCATGTTATGACACTCGAGATGGACGCATTAGCAGAGCACGCTATTCGCATTACTGGGAGGTTTCCCTTCTCCGGCTGTACTTATAGGGTGCTGACATCATCAGTATTTAGAAAGAGGAATGTGCATCCTATAGTGTGTTCTCCTAGTTACCAAAAGGGACATTTCTCTCACACAAAATTGCACACACACTAACCCTGCTCACCCACACACACACACACACACACTCAGCATTTGCAGGATTCAAGCCCCTACCTAACTATATTATGACACTTGAGGGAGACGCATTAGCAGAGCACACTATCCGAATTACTGGGCATCTGTTCTGCACCTGCAGTATTTATAGGGTGCTGGCATCATTATTTCTACAGAGGTATGTACATCTAGTACTACCTGTCAGGTGGGGAATAGCATATATATGCATTTGCAGCCACCTACTTCAGGGTCAGATATGCACATCAGCACTGGCAAGTTATGTCCTATACCATGCTTCGTGACCACAGGGCCTGTAACACACAACACAACCAGTTCGTACCACCCCTCCCACATCCAGGACACACACTTTGCTTCCCTGGGAACAGTGCCAAGATATGCAGGTGTTCACATACACCATTCCAGTTGTTAACGTCAGGTACAGGTATATTGTGTGTGGGAACTACTCAGGCCTCTACAACATTACCCTACAGCCACTACAATTTGTGAGTCCATGTGCTATGGCAGAACCACTCACCACAGCCACAAGGGGGAATACATATGTCTCATTCATCAAAGTGTGCGAGCATGCCCAGTGTGACCATCTGCAACATAGGTACTCACTGTTCCACACCAGAGGTAGACCACCATTGTTGATATCTGACCATACCCACCTTTCCCTGGACATCCATATCCCATCCCCACCCCCAGGCAAGGTTGTCACTGCAAACAAAGTGTATTTATCAAAAGCAGACTTTACACTTGTGAAGACTGGGGTGGAAGACTTCAAAAGACCCATGATGGGGGAGTATACAGGCCACTCTGCATAATCCTTGACAATTGCATTCTATGAGCATGTGGAATATTTGCATTGATCATGCTATCCCAAATATACCCATGACTCCTCCACAAGAGGACACCTGTCAGGTGTACACCAGCCATATATGAGCTGTCCAACAGACAGAGTGAGCTAATACATTGCAGAGCAGTATCCCACAGAGGGAGGAGATCTCTGAACAGTACTGGCATGACACTTCAATCCCTCATAATCATCACGACAAAGTGTTGACAGTGAAATTGTCCAGACAATGCAGATAAGGCTCCCCTCAGTCTGTTATTGATGCCCACTTACTGTTAGAGGTCCTCACAAACCCTCTTCCGGCACACACCAACAACATGGATGTGGCTTAGCAAATTCAACCCCTGGGATCTCCACTGTGTCCCTGCTTGACGGAGGCACAGCACACTAGTCTCACACGGTGCCTTATGTGACCTACTTTACAGTGGCACAGTAGCCTACTGTACTGGGGAGGCAGACACCAAGCACACTCTGGCTAAGCTGTCATTCCCTAGGGCAAACAGCCTAGTGTTGACCTCTACACCCATATGTTTAATTGTCAGATGCACAATATTTGTTGCTGATAGACTGTTTGCAGGTCTTTATTGCCATAGCATTCCCTGCTTCTATGAACAACTTGTGTATCTGTGGAAGATGTTTGAATATGAGAGGGATCCACTATATCACTTATGCCTCTGTAGTCATTTAACTGTGTGCACTGGGCAGATTGCTGTAATGTGGTTGGTTCCTGCAATAACACGTACAAATACCAGATATGTGTGGCCAACTACTAAACTGAGATTTGGCCTAAGTGTGTGAGCATGCCCAGTTCAGGCTTTCCATGGCATGTTGTCTGACATATGTCTCATTTATCAAAGTGTGCGAGCATGCCCAGTATGAGCATTCCATATGTTGAACTCTGCAGCCCACCACATTTGTGGATGAGTGTGAACTTCAACAATATCTCATGTTTATGGTTGTATGTTGTGTGTCATGTTGTGTACTTACTGTCCAACTGCTTTGTGTCTGAACACAACAGGGATTATACTGTGCCTGCAGGGTTTGCATGGGATACTTTGCATACAGTTGTCAACATCCTTTCATATTGACCTAACACTGTAGTACCGTATAGTGTACTGGTTCAGTACTTTCACTGTGGTGGACAGTATCCTGGGCTTTAGTCCTATCACTGCTTTACATTTTCATAGTGAGCATGATAGACTGGTTAGGGGCCAGTTGTGCACATCTGATCATGTTGCATTATGTTCAGATATGAACTACTTAAACCAGGCTTGTCCAACATTGGTAGTGTATTCCACAACATAGGTAGACATTGGCAAACACTAGCGATGTGCCCTAGGCCATTTCTAATGCTAGTCGGAGAGTGTGTTTGTCCTTCGACACACATTGTAAGTGGAGTTTGCCATGACATATGTCATGGTTAGTATACTGATAACAGTGATACCCAGGGTAAACCTACCATCTCCCATCCACTCATCAAGATTCCTCTTGAGGAGAGTCGATGAGTGACTCTCTGGCTAACCTGTACTGGGAGTTTACTCAAGAGTGGGGGTGGCTTCTGTGTTATGGATCATTCAGTACAGCTTGTCCTATGTATGTCAGTGCTGGGGTTCAGGTCTCTCATGTGCATAGCTCACTGCCATTCAGATTGTACAAGGTGCAGCATGTTCATTGATTCCAGCTTGGACATGGCTTTATACATCAGGCACAGCTTGCCTCTGGGTGGGCAGTATGGAAGTGTGTGGAGCTGCAGTTTGTTTAATCAGGCAACACATGGCATCTGTTCAAGCTCTATGATACTCCTGGTGAGGTACTTTTGGGGACTTTACAGTTGATGGAGGTGTCTGCTGAGGTACATCCCACAGGGGCTATTGTAGTCAATTGTAACACTGATGAAGGATGATTGCAGAGCCACAATGACCTCCCCTTATCTAGATCTGACAACCTTCATGATTAGGTGGGTATATCGTATGTTTCTGTAACCACTACAGCCACATGCTTGTCCAATGCAGGATATCTATCAACTTGTGTCCCCAGGTCTCTCATTACATGTTAAGTACTTAATGGGTTAACACCTATGTGGTAATTGGTGGGCACTTACTGTATATCCACAGGGGTTGACTATACACTTTTCTGCAATTAGCTTGCTAACATGGCTATGGCACCAGTTGTCTATTTCCATGTGGCCCTTTTGTGGGATGCTTGTGTCAGCTGGAGGGTCAGATATGGTGGCCAGTTTGTAGTCCTCTGCAAACTTGTTCAGACACAGTCCTTCCATGTTGGCCTGTACCTATGGGACATATATACCAAACGAGGGAGGTCCCAGGACCAAGCCTTGTGGGATGCCAATTATATCTTGTTTGTAGTCTGACATGGCTGCAGCATGTCTGACCATGTCAGTTCTGTCCTTGGTCTGGTTTGCAACCCCTCTACTGACATAGGGGTTTATATTTAAGCTGGTGAGCTTATCTATAATGAACACGTGGGTATTGTATGGAAGCCTTTGCAAGGTCCAACTACGCTGTGTGGACCACATTGCCCTCATCAATGACCTTAATGATTGTTTCAACTGAGTCAAACATGTTTAAGGGGTAGGATCTGCACTTAAGAAAGCCACACTGGGTAGGGTCCGGTGTCAGTAGGTCCCCAATATCTTTATGTCTGCGGTACATGCTGATCCTTTCCATAGCTGTGCAGACCAAGCTTGTCAGGATTCTGGGGTGGTAGTTTGCAGTATCCATTCAGGCAACACCTTTGTTGAGAAGGACCACTGTTGTTGTACACTGCTCTTTGGGTACATATCCTGTGGTAAGGCTGACATTGAGCAGTAGTGTTATTTGGCATTCCATTCTAATTGTAGTCCATGTTGGACTCAGCCCAGGACACCATCTCATACCATTGATGCTGTGTGTTTTGCTTTGTAGATGCTGGCTGTTACCTCAGCATCTGCAATGTCAGGGGGCCAGCAGTCTGCTGGGATAGATATTTTGCATTCTGGGGGGGGTTGCACTGCACCTGTCAGGTTGGATGTTGGCAATATGTGTGTGTGTTTGGTATGTTGTTTGTAATATTTGAGTGATTCAGAGCATATCTGTGAATTCCCAACAAGGTTCCTACCATCAGTTAAGAAAGCCTTATGATTATCCTTAGTGTCCTGTACAATTTGTATCTTCATAGGTTCATAGGTTCATACTAGGCTATCTGCCCTAGGGCATTTATAAGCCTAGCCAGAGTGTGTGTGGCTTTCGCCACCCCTTGCTATGTGAATATTATGGCCATTTATGATTTACTTTACTGTGCCTCTGTCTGGACGTGACACAGTGAAGAACCCCAGTGTACATCTACGATCATCCATCCACTTGGCAAGATTCCTGTTGAAGAGTGTCAGTGAGGGGCTCTGCCTAACATGGAGTGGGATTCTGTTCCAGGGTGTAGGGAGCCTCTGGGTTATGTATCTGTCCCTCCAGCACATCCTAATTCATTATGTGTTGAGGTTGACATCTCTCACTCTCACAGCTCTGATGGCTTTGGGTTTTCTGGGGTGGAGCATGTACATTACTCCTGTGTTGGACATGGCCTTGTACAACAGGCATACAATGCCTCTGTGTAGGCAGTATGTGACTGCATTCAGCTGGGGTGTCTACAGCCAGGCAGCATATGACATATATTTGAGACCCTTTATCCTCTTGGTGAGGTAACTTTGTGGTCTTTCTAACTGCTGCAGGTGTCGGGTAAGGTACATACCAAATGAGGCATTGTACTAGTTTATGAGTCTGATAAGAGAACAGTATAGGGGCACAATGACCTCTGTTGACGTAGATGTGAATCCTTTCATGATACGGTGTCCAATATAGACAGTCTTCCTAGCCACATTGGCAGTGTGAGTGTCACATAACAGGTTACTGTCCACTTGTGTCCCTAGGTCCCTGATTACTCCTTCCATACATAATGGATTACCACCTATGTGGTAATTTGTGAGTACCTTGTTTGGTATTTGGTGAGACATTCATACTGTCCAGTGTCTTCAGGACAGCTGGGTGGGGTTCCTGTGTGTGAGAGTGTGGTCTGTAGCATGCTACAGACTGTACAGCAGTTTTGCCTACGGTTAGTTGCACATGGATGGTCTCCGATGCTTTGTGCATTGTCAGTTACCTGGACATGTGAGTGTCTGTGCTGAATATGGATACTCCCCCTCCTTTTATGTTTTGGTCCAGGTTTTGGGGCCATAACGCATGATATGAGGTATAACCTGGTAGTGCTGGTGTGCTGTCAGGAGCCTTGCTGCAGGTTTCTGTCACTGCACGGACATCAATGTTCTCCATACTGGAGAGGGCCTCGGGAGCATGCATATTGAGGTTTACACGTCTGGCATTGGTCAGCATTACCCTTATGTTTCTTTCCACTTATGTATTCTAGGGTGGTGGGTTAGTCTTTTCAGCCTTGCCTACAAAAGGCTCTATGGAGGTGGCAAAAGCCTTATCCAATATCCAGATGCCCAGGGGTAACAGGTGCAAGCCATCCCTGGAACAGCAGCGTGGCTTGTCAAGCATGACATTCCAAGCAGACAGACATTGGATCCCCTTGGAATGACACCAGTAATTGTGCCACTTGTTAAAGCTGATCATTCTGTGTTTGTACTGTGGCATCATTCTTGGTGAGGGTAGGATGCTGCAAATGGTCAGTGTCATACTGGCCTGGACTACATAATCGGAGAGCTCATCTATGTCTCTTTTCATGTAGTCTGGGAAGGTACATCTCAGGTCATTCACGCCAGCATGGACAATGACTGCATCATATTTCTACTTGCTTTGGGGTGACCTGCATACTTGTGTTATGTGGCGTATTGTAGCAGCCTACAGGCAGCTTTCTGCACCCTTTCCCTTGTTCAGTCTGGTGAGCGGGACAGCAGTGTGTCTGACTATGGAGTCACCTATTACAACTGTATCAGGCATGTTGTTTCTCCTTCTGGCCTGTGACTGTTTGGCACACCAGCTTTGTGTACTATGTGTTGCATGTGCTATGTTTGGAGGTTGTGGTTGCTTGGGTGTCTGCTTTGGAGGCCTCTGTTGATGTGGTGTGTTTGTAATTAGGGCCTCCGGGAATGTTTTTCTGTGTTTATGTCTTTGGTTTGCAGTTGTGATAGGTCTATGTGGGACTGGGTTTGTGGTGTGTGTGATTACCTTCTCCTCCTGACTAGTTTTGACAGTACTGAGTTGAGGGAGCTCAGCCTCCGGTTTGGATAAATGGTTTCATCTCTCACATATATTTCTATTTCTTGGGGGGAGTTGAGGGTTGTCTGTGTACTTGCGGCAGGTGTAACATTGCCTCAAGATTGACAGATTCAACTTTTTGTAGCTGTCCTTAGTGGATTGTATGGGTGGACATATTTTATTGCCATACTACTGATCAGTGATTACTTCCCTTTTTATGTTTGCTCTATCATGTAGTAGCTTCCTCATTCTCTTGCATGGTTTGGTAATGGCTGGAGTCCACCATGCCAGATGCCTGCGTGTATGGCATTGTGTCTTGGTTTTATTTGGGATTGCATAATCCAAGCATTCCTGGCAGTGTTCATGGAATAAACACCAACGGCCAGCAAAGTAGTTCCAAAGCTTTATTCCATCACAAAATGGACATAAAAATGTCCTAGGCAGTACTTATACGATTTCAAACCGGTTTCGGCATCAAGCCTTCCTCAGTGAAGCTGAATAACTGTACCACCAATGCATAAAGCGCTCTTATATATCCTCATACATAATAAATCCACCAGTCATGTTGATTGTTGTGGTGCTGATTAAAGCAAAACATATATATCCTATCTTGAGGCTTGGATCCTCATTTTATATGCATCAAAAACAATAATTAAACAACAAAGGTCATAAAATAAAATGAAAATAGTAACAATGTTATAGTATATAAACAAAAATATATGGGACAGCAGGAATTGTGGTTAATATACTATTCCTATGATCGTATAACATCCTCATACAATCAAAATAAAGTATACCACTGAAAAAACAATCATATAGTATAGAATAATACTGTGTCAAAATATGGTAAATACCTATTTAATACCGAATAACCATAGTGTCTATCACTATATTTTATAGGGAAAAAATCACAATAACCACAATAATGGTTATATTATATTAAATATGAAAATACATCTGTGAGCCATCAGTGTTGTGTACCAATAGGACAACAACCCATAAGTGAATTATAATTCATAAATGGTCATTGAGACCTGGAGAGAACAAGGCCCCCAGATGGATTATCCAATATTTTTCTTTAAAGGTCAATGTATTTTCCCAACCTTGTTGATGGCGTCTATCCCCCACTATACGATCAGTGATAGTAAACATAAAGTTAGCAGTAGGATGTTTGAGTGTATGTTGATACAAGGCATTAGTAGTTTTTTTATTTCTGATGTTACTCCTGTGCTCACCGATCCTAATCCTTAGTGACCGTGAAGTTTTGCCTACATAAAAAGATGAACAGTGACATGTGGCCAGGTAAATTACCCAGCTACTCGAACAATTCCCAAAAATTCTTAAATCATACACTTTACTTGTGTTGGCACTACTAAACTGTTTAGTTTTGTTCACCTGGTTGCAGGACATACAGTGCCCACATGGAAAAGTGCCCACCAATTCATTACCACTGATAGTCAATTGTTTGTATTTGGCTCCCCCACTGTCATGATGTTTGTAATGTGAGAAAATAGAACCCAATGTTCTACCCCTTCTATATGAGAATTGGCATCGGTCACCCAATTGTTGTCTAAGATATTCATTGGCACGTAAAATATTCCAATTATTATCCATGATATTTCGGATGATCTGATGATTTCTCCCATATGTTGTTACAAATCTCAGGGCACAGTCTGCTTTCTTAGCTTTACTGGTCTTATACTCCAACAACTGAGTTCTAGGTTGTCTGTCTGAACATGTTTTGGCTGATATAATATCAAATGGACGGTATCCTCTATCCAAAAATCGTTTGGTTAAATCCATGCTGGCATCCTCGTAATCAATCAATGAAGAACTAATACGTTTCATCCGAAGAAACTGAGATTTTGGAATATTGCGGACGGTGTGGCATGGATGCATGCTAGATGCATGTAGTAATGTATTATATTCTGGATATTTACGATGTATTTTAGTACCCAATGTATTATCCGGGTTTCTATAAACAGTAACATCCAGAAATTCGATGGAATTTGGATTACTATTGACAGTAAATTTAATACCCCACACATTATTGTTGAGATATTCAAGGAATTCCTGAAGGTATTCAATATCTGCACGCCACACCATCCAGCAGTCATCCAGATATCTTCGCCAAATGTCCATTTCAACCAAATAAATGTTGTGTGATGTATTATATATCAGACATTCTTCCAAGTAGGCCATAAACAGGTCTTAGACAACAATTGGGTGACCGATGCCAATTCTCATATAGAAGGGGTAGAACATTGGGTTCTATTTTCTCACATTACAAACATCATGACAGTGGGGGAGCCAAATACAAACAATTGACTATCAGTGGTAATGAATTGGTGGGCACTTTTCCATGTGGGCACTGTATGTCCTGCAACCAGGTGAACAAAACTAAACAGTTTAGTAGTGCCAACACAAGTAAAGTGTATGATTTAAGAATTTTTGGGAATTGTTCGAGTAGCTGGGTAATTTACCTGGCCACATGTCACTGTTCATCTTTTTATGTAGGCAAAACTTCACAGTCACTAAGGATTAGGATCGGTGAGCACAGGAGTAACATCAAAAATAAAAAAACTACTAATGCCTTGTATCAACATACACTCAAACATCCTACTGCTAACTTTATGTTTACCATCATTGATCGTATAGTGGGGGACAGAAGCCATCAACAAGGTTGGGAAAATACATTGACCTTTAAAGAAAAATATTGGATAATCCATCTGGGGGCCTTGTTCTATCTAGGTCTCAATGACCATTTATGAATTATAATTCACTTAGGTTGTTGTCCTATTGGCACACAACACTGATGGCTCACAGATGTATTTTCATATTTAATATAATATAACCATTATTGTGGTTATTGTGATTTTTGCCCTATAAAATATAGTGAAGGACACTATGGTTATTAGGTATTAAATAGGTATTTACCATATTTTGACACAGTATTATTCTATACTATATGATTGTTTTTTCAGTGGTATACTTTATTTTGATTGTATGAGGATGTTATACGATCATAGGAATAGTATATTAACCACAATTCCTGCTGTCCCATATATTTTTGTTTATATACTATAACATTGTTACTATTTTCATTTTATTTTATGACCTTTGTTGTTTAATTATTGTTTTTGATGCATATAAAATGAGGATCCAAGCCTCAAGATAGGATATATATGTTTTGCTTTAATCAGCACCACAACAATCAACATGATTGGTGGATTTATTATGTATGAGGATATATAAGAGCGCTTTATGCATTGGTGGTACAGTTATTCAGCTTCACTGAGGAAGGCTTGATGCCGAAACCGGTTTGAAATCGTATAAGTACTGCCTAGGACATTTTTATGTCCATTTTGTGATCGAATAAAGCTTTGGAACTACTTTGCTGGCCTTTGGTGTTTTTTCATGGTTGGTTGGCCATGCAAGCTCTACGTGAGGGGTATGGTGTTCTTCAGTGTTCATGGAATGCCTGTATAACAGGTTCTGAGGTGTGGCCCATATTTTGCACCTGCACAGGGCCTTTAATGGATTCCACATCAGTTTGGAGGAGTGCAACTTTTGCTTTACACATGTTTTTCACTGTGGTTTTCTGGCCAGGGACTGTGGTCAGGATGTGTATATCTGGTGTGATTACTCTATGGTCTGGTCTTATCAGTGAGGGATACACTTCTCATCTTGCCATCCAGTACCCATGTTGCTGATTATCACATCCAGTATGCTTACCCCTCTTGTGGGAGTGGTACGTTGTTCCTGGGCATTTTGGTTTATGGATTCTAGGAACTTTTGTCCTACAGTGTTGGAGCTAGTATAATGCTCCCAGTCTATGTTTGGGCATTTTCAGTCACCCAATATAATGTGGTTTGGAGGGCTTGATATATTCATGTATTCCAACATAGGCCAAGGGCAGTTCCTGGTATAAGGATGGTAGTCTGTAGCAGGCTATAAACTGGGAGGCAGTTTTAGCCACTGTTACTTGACCATGGCTAGTCCATGCTGCTTCTTGTTGTGGTACCAACATGGGGGTGTGGTTATCCTTGACAATTATTGCTAGTCACCCTCCTTTTGTAGCTTGTTCCATGTTTTGAGGCTGTACAGCACAGTATGAGGTGTAACCTGGTAGTGTTAGGGTGCTGTTGTGAGCCTTGACTCAGTTTTCTCTTACAGGACAGATATCAACATTCTCCATACTGGGGGAGTTTAGACTGCATGCATCTTGCTTTTTAGACTTCTGGCATTGGGTAGCATTACATCTAGGTTCTTATCCCTTGTGATACCTATGGAGGTGGGTTTGTGTTTTGAGCCTTACCTATTCGGGGCACACTGTGGGTAACAACAGCCTTTGCCAATATACATAGGGCCTGGACTGATAGGTGCATGCCACCCCTAGCAGGTAGAGCATCATGTCATGCTCAGCATGTCATCCCAGGCTGGCACACATTGGCTCCCCTTTGACTAACTGCAATACTTCAGCCAATTATTGCAATTGATCATCTCATCATCATATTGTGGCATCATGCTTGGTGAGGGTAGGATGTTAGTCAGGGTCATCAAGTGTGCATATACTACATGGTGTTACATTGCTTAACACATGGCATTCATGCCTCAGGTGGTGCTGCAGGGCTGCCTCTGTCGGATGCACATACTACACTCCCTGTACATGTTTGAGAGCAGGTTATGTCATTTTAGGCATCCCTGTTATTATATGAGTGAGTCAGAGAGGGGTATCATTCCCAGGGTTCCTACTGAGCCAGTGTATGTGCTATGCATTGCC
The DNA here is from genome assembly GCF_019279795.1 of Protopterus annectens. Lineage (NCBI taxonomy): Eukaryota > Metazoa > Chordata > Ceratodontiformes > Protopteridae > Protopterus > Protopterus annectens. Next base: position 1,211,841,788 of record NC_056726.1, read on the forward strand.
TCTTTGCCAAGGCCAGGGCATACTGGGCATGCCTTCTTCTGCCTACTGGGGCAGGCTGAGGTTGTTCCTCCTCTGAGTCACGCTCTGCCTGTGATGGCCTTGGCAATGGTGGGGGGCTGTTTGGCCCGGCCCTATGCTGGTCCTGCTGCAGCTGTTTTTGCAAGATCATATTATGTAGCATAGCACATACCATGACAATTTGGGTACATGTAGTTGGTGAGTACTGCAAGGCTCCACCAGATGTGTCCAGACACCGGAACCATGACTTGAGCAGCCCAAACACACGCTCTATTACATTATGTGTTTGTACGTGTGCCTCATTATGGCGTTCCTGTTCAGGTGTGTGTGCGTTTCTGATGGGTGTCATCAGCCACGGCTCCAGTGCATAACCTGCATCCCCCACTAGGTGTCCATGTGGGATGTCCCCATTGGCAAATGTCTGGTACAGCTACGTCAAATGCCAGATATGGGAATCATGGTAGCTCCCAGGGCAGCCAGCACACACATTCATTATTATGCCCTGGGCATCACACACGACCTGGCAGTTGATGAAGGGGAAGCCCTTGTGGTTAATGTAGGCCCTGCCCTGCTCACCAGCTGGTGCTTTGATGCGTATGTGCATGCAGTCTATTGCACCCACTACCTCAGGGTATTCCACTATTTGCTGGAAGAGACGCATATTGCTGGCCAATACCTCACAGGCATTGGGGAAATATACATGATCACCGACATGTGCTGACATGGCATCCAGGAACTGGTGCAGTACCCTGGAGGATGATGCCTGTGATATCCCCATCATATCACCAGTTGGTCTCTGAAAGGTATCTGTTGCTAGTATTCTTAGGCCAACATATACCTTGGTTTCCACTGGGATGGGTTCCCCTCTGTTGGTTCTGTGTGTGAGGCGTGGCCTGCACAGCTCGACAATTTGCTGCAGGAGGTCTCTGTCCACTCTATAGTGCTCCACTATCTCCAGCTCATGTAACCCATGGTAGGTGACCTTGGGCCTGTACACTCTTCTCCGTCTCCTCACTGTGGGTTGTCTGGCACCATTTGCATTGTCACCACCCTCAGCAAGTAGCCTATGTCTCCTTATGACAGCTATGGCAGCCCCTGGCATTTCTGCTCTGAGTTCAGCTTTTTCAGTTTTCACTTCTAATAGCTTACTCCTGTCTTGCAGTGTCTGTTGAGAGAAACATCCTGCACTGCTGTTTGCAGAGTTTTAAGTGCTTGGCTGAGCTACTATTCTGCCTGTGTAATTGCCTGCTTCTAATTGTTTTCACCTGCTAGCTCCAGCAGTATTCCCTGTTAGCTTCCTACTAATTCTGTTGCTTCCTGTTTCCTCTCTGTTTCCTCAGGGTGGAGCAACGCACATACCAGCAGAAACACGCTCACAGTGGCTTACATGCACGCACACATGCTTACATGGCTTAGAATCTTGTTTTTTGGGTTAAAACGCGTGCACACCAGCGCAAACAGTCTTAGAAGTCTGCCAACATGCTCCCACATGCTCAGTCTGCCTTACACACACACACTGCCCAACTCGCGCATCATGGTGTGCACACGTGCGCATGCACGCCCAGCGAGAAACGTTGGTGTAAGGAACAGTGTACACCTTCCATTTCTTGACTTTCCCATGCTTATCTTGTGGCACTCCTCTTTCTTGATATGTGTCTGACATATGTCATGTAACACTGACCTCCAATGAACTGCATTTCTTTCTGCCATTCCCCCCTGTGATGTCACCTATCTCCTACTCTATTCCTCCCCCTTATGTATCTCTTACACTACTCAGAATGTGCTCATTTGCTATGTGACAGTGGAATTCAGTATCCTAACACTCATTTACATCAGATTGCCTACTAATGCTTAGTTACATGTCTTAGACTCAGCTTCCCCCCTTAGCAACCACTAAACGGTGGCCATGTTGTTTTTGGTCTGCTGGTCCCTGCATTGTAAATCCATGTATTGCATAAAACCCACATTTGTGGGTTTATAACCTTCATTTTTATGTTTTAGATAGCGCAGCCCGTTTGCGCGGGGCTGCACTGCATTTAAACATCGGTGATCACCGAAAAAAAAAATATTTATTTCTCATATTTGCATCAGGGTACCTTGCCAATGGCCACATATTTGGCCATTGACACGCTACCTGACACATATGCACCCTTTATTTGGAGCTGATATGGCTCCATTGTGTTTTTTGCAGAAACGTACTCAGTTGTCAACTGAGTACATTTCTGCAGCTAAAACAGCTCTTACACGGGCTGCTTTGGGCTTCCTGGATCGCTAATCTACCTCATTTGCATGCCTTTCAGCTGCAAGTGAGGTGATTAGCATATCCACGCCCACTCCGTGTAAGAGACATTTTAGCTGGTCTCTTACACGGAATTTCGGGCTGTTCCTGGATCGCGAGGGCTGCATGGAGTCTTACACTACTCTTAGACTTTGTGCAAGCCTTCGTGAATCCTGCCCATTGTCTTTCTGTGACAGCATTCAAACACAATATTCTGTATCTGAAATGCCTGAATACAGTTTAATGTTGTGGGTATAAATTATCTGATATGTACCTCCTTGAACTACATGCACAGAGATATGGTGAAGCTCTCGGACAATGTGTGTTAAGCCAGTATGAGCCTACCACTGAGAAGCATTCTACCTTCTTCAAGGGTGATGGCACATTATGACCATAAAATAATTGACTTTAGTCTTTGGTGTCATTCCAAAGGGTACAGTAGTTGTCAGCATGGGAGGATATGGTCGACAGACCACCCTGCTTTGCCCAGAATGGTGTGTACCTGTTCCCTCTAGGCTTTTGAATATTAACTAATACATTGTTCTCCCCAATTATGCCTTTTAAGGCAATGCCAAACTGACAAAACCTCTGACATAGCAAAACCAACCCTAGAAGAAGTTGCTTCTGCTCAATGTCAGGAACCTAAACAAGAAACTCCACTTCCTCCAAGCTCTTTTGACATTGGGAAATGCAGACATTTGTACAGTTACTGAGACATGGTATAAAGCCACAGAAAAATATCCAGGAGTGCAGGGCTGGGCTCCAATGCCTTCCACACTTTTAGACTAATGCAAACATCAATGGTCCATAGCCTCAGCAACAAACCACTATATTAAACATGACACAAAAGTGTTTTCATCCTACAGGGTTATAAGACTTCTTCAGACACCTTTAGAAGTTCTAAAACAATCACATGACCCATTGGTGCCTAAATAATTAAAGCAGCAGTGTAGAAAACCTTCCATAAATACATTAAAAATTAATAACGGTTTATAATCTAATAATTAAATACTAAAATAATTTAATTAAAAACTGCCTATGTAGTGTAAACCTCAACTACTGCACAGAAGGAACAAAGGGTGGAAGAGTCTTAATTTACATCACAAGCAATCATACCTTAATGCTGGTCAAAGAGAATAACTGGCTTGAGCTTATCCACATCCAAATCATCAAAGACAAAGTCCCATACCATATCCTTGGGAGATATATGTCCACCTCTATGCCCCAGGAAATTCATGATACATACTTAAACTTACTAGAGTCACTCACCATTCAACCTAATACCATATTCATGGGTGATATTAACTACCCCACTTTAAACTGGGAATCATACATAATCCCAAATGTGCAGGTCCAGAGCTTCCTTGACTTTATCAACCCAATTACCCTGGACCAGATAGTTCATACACCAACTAGGAGAGATAACACACTGGATTTGTCCTCACTAGCCCCCCCCCCCCCCCATGTAATGTTCTTTCTGGTAAGGTTGGAAAATAAAGCTGTCCCCTTTGAAATAAAAACAAAACCTGGGAACCCTGCTAAAGCGGACTGTTTAGGAGCAATTCAAATGCAAATCCACTATTAAGTGATAAACTGTGAAAATTTCAAGCCCACTCTCTCTTCCAAGCCCCGAGAACACTTCTGCCTATGCAGAATTGTTCACAGAGACTCTGTATAATAATGTCAATAAATGCATGAAGACAATTGCGTCTACCAGGAATAAACACAAAACAAGCACAAGAAACAAGCCACCCTGGTGCAGTCCTAATATAAATAGGTTGTACAACAAAAGTAAGAAATTTATGGCAAAAATTAGGAAGTGCAATACCTAGCAGGATAAAAATCTCTCCAACCTAAGCAAGCATGTCAGAGGACAAATCATGTCTACCAAAGCCAAATCTGAGGTAAAAATAGCCTCCCAGGCCAAGGACAACCATAGGGCTTTGTTTTTTTTAGTTATGTCCCCAACCTCAAAAGCTGAAAGATACAGCAAATCTACTGGTTGACAAATTTGGCAACAATTTTACCCGTCTCCCTCCTTAGCCACCCCTCCAGAAATGTTATCAAAACATAATCATCCCCCATCTATCACAAGACAATATATCCTTGATGTATTCACCAAGACCAAGAATACCACATCAATAGGCCCCAATAATACCCTAGGATTCCCCCTAAATAATATGAAGTATACCACTAAAATCACTATTTAATTACAGCCTCCAGGCAGGCTTCATGCCACACAAATGGAGAACTTCAGCAGTCACTCCTCTGCGCAAGGGTGAGCCATCCTCTGACCAAGGGGAAATGACACACACATAAGCCTGATTAGTTTCATGTGCAAAGCCATGGAAAGAATTATCATGGCAATGATTAATAATGACACAGGAAATATTCAGACACTTCCAACCCAGTTTGGTTTCATCGAAGGCAGATCATGCAGACTTATTCAAGAAGGTCACCAAAGCAATGGATGGGGGCAAAATAGTTCATGCAGCCTACTTTGATCTGGCCAAGGCATTTGAGAAAATACCCCACTTGGACATTATGGACAAACTCATGGAACTAGGTATAAATCCCTGTTTCACTGTTCACTTGCCGATTGGCTCTCAGATAGAACACAAGAAATTAGGATAGTGGAGTCCTCCTAGAGGAGTCCATCAGGGCTTTGTGCTGGGTCCACTCCTTTTTGGCATCTATTTCTCTGAATTCAAGGCCTAAACTGAGAGCCTCTGGCTGACCACATTTGTTGACGACTGCAAGTTAGTTACAGTCACAGAATCCCCCCAAGATACAACTATCCTCCAAGAAAGACTGACCCAGGGAAATAACTGGTTTCAGAACATGATCTGAAATTAAATGACAAGACATGCATAATATTATACTTTGGGAAGTCAGGCACTCATGGAAACTACCTTAGTGATAATAAACCCCTAACAGTAGATCCAGTAGTCAGGAATTTTTGGGATGTTTATAGACAGTGATCAGGCTTTCAACCATCATGCTTCTATAGTAGTAAGGAAATCAGAATCACAATCACATTAATTGGCCAAGTATGCACGCATACAAGGAATTTGACTCCAGTTTCAGTGACTCTCCAAGTATGAATTACATAAACAACATACATACAACTATTAAGAGCAAAACAAATGACATATATGCAACTATTAAGAACAAGACAAAAAAGTAAATATACATAAACATATACATAAACATATACATAAACATATACATACACATATACATATACCTATACGTATACATACAAGGTGCAAAGTGCAACTCAGTGCACAAAATACTAAAATAAACTCTGAAAGAAACAAGTATAAACAATATGTAAACAACACTGCAGAATCCTTGGAGGCTTGGGAAAAAGAATACCCAAACCTAATAAGCTGAGTCAACCGTTTATGAATGTGATAACCTGTGGAAAAAACTGCTCTTATATATGTTTGTTTTGGTGCATATTAATCTATAACATTTTGCTGATGGTAATAGCTCAAAAATATGGTGGCCTTGATGTAAAGGGTCAGTGATAATTTTCCTGACCCTTTTCATGACTCTGGAATAGTACGTGTCCTGTAAGGAGGGCAAACTAGCACAAATTATATTTTCGACAGACCTGACTATTCGATGTAACCTATTTTTGTCATGATTAGACAGAGATCCAAACCACACTGTTATGGATGTGCTGAGAACAGACTCAATGACTGCTGTATAGAACTAATCAACAGTTCCTGTGAGAGGTTGAACTTCCTCAGCTGTCGCAGAATGTACATTTGCTGTTGTGTCTTTTTTATGACGGACCCTACACTGGTCTAACACTACAAGTCCTGGAAGATTATAAAACTTCTTTATTTATTTTTATTTTATTTTATTTTATTTTACATTTGTTGACCGGGCTAGTTTAGCTGGATGCATGTCCATTTTCAGTAGAGGCCCCAGGAGAAAAGCTCCAAAAATAAAAAATAGAAATAATAATAATACATACATATTTTAAGAGTAATAACAGATAAAAATAGTAGCTGATAAAATGTGCAAAAAGTAAAAAAAGTTATTACATAAAAAAGCAGTTGTTACTAAATAATATATTTTTTTTTTTTTTTTTTATTTACAAAATAATTAGTCTTAGCAGGAATAGAATTTGCAGTAGGAATCAGGGGTATTGTACATAAGATACAATATCCATGTAAATGTACATATTCTTTATGATAACATGGTATTATGTTTGTTTAGGGAAATAATTATAGAGTAAGGAGTAGTTGTAGTTCAGAAGGAGAGAGGTTAGTCAGGCTTAGTACAGGAGCATAGCCAGTGTTTCTTTAGGAATAGCTTTAGATTCTTTTTAAAGAGTGAAAGAGAACTTTGTGAAGTTAGTTCAGTGGGTAGTACATTCCATAGCTTTCCTACAAAGTTAGAGTATAGGGAATCGCCTGCTGAGTGAGTGGATCTTGAAGTATTAATAAGTAGTTTATCTGAGGAGCGTAGGTTCTTTTTATTATTATTATAAGGAGTAATGAGGGTAGAGAGTATCGGGGTGTGGGTGGTTTTATACAGGGCCTTGTGAACTATGGGGAGCTGTAGAAATTTAAGCTGATTGTGAAATTCTAACCAGTCTAGTTGTTTTAGATTCAGACAGTGATGAGTTTTGAAAGGGGAGCCTGTGGCAAATCTAGCAATATTATTATAGGATGTGGCCAGTTTGTTGAGGTTGTTTTTAGAAAGGTTAGTATATATGGGGGAGGCATAGAATAGAGTTGAGATTAAATGGGTTCTGGCTGTAACAGTCCTAGCTACTGGAGTAAGAAAGGGCTTAATTCTGTAAAGGGATCCCAGTTTTTTGTTCACTGATTTTATTGTGTTGTTTATATGGGTATCAAAGTTGAGGTTGTTGTCAATTGTTATTCCTAAGAGTTTAGTGGTTAGGTCGGGACAAATGATGGTGCCGTCATTTGATATAAGTGTGAGATGTATGGAGGTGGATTTTCGGGTTGGTGTGAAAAGTAAGAGTTTAGTTTTTTGTGGGTTAAGAAGGAGGCAGCACTTTAAGAAACATTGTTCTACAGTACTGAAAGCTTTTTGGGTTAGAGCTTTAAGTTCAGTTTCAGAGGAGCCTGTACAGATAATGGTAGAGTCATCTGCATATTGAATGCATGTGGTGTGTGGTATTGCTGCTTGTAGGTCATTAATATAAATGGAGAAAAGGAGTGGGCCTTGAATGGATCCCTGAGGAGCACCGAGGGAGATGGGTAGATTATCAGACAGTTTATTTTGCCACAATACAGCCTGCTGGTGGTTTTCAAGATAAGATTTAAACCAATTCATGGTTAGGGGATCAAGTGAAAGGGATTTCAGTATGTGCAGGAGAAGTTGGTGATTAACCATGTTGAAGGCTTTCGATAAGTCAATGAAGACTGCTGAGGAAAGAATATTATTGTTATGGTTATTGTTGATGGTGTCTGAAAAGGATAGCAGGGCAGTGGTGGTACTGTGGAAAGGTCTGAAACCATGGCAGTTGGCAAGTAAGTCATAGTTGAGAAGGTGTGAGAGTGGTTGCTTATGGATACATTTTTCCATTATTTTTGCAAGGGGAGATAGCAGAGCTATTGGGCGGAAGTTAGAATAGTCATTGGAGTGTCCCCCTTTATGTAGTGAAATGATATGGGAAATTTTCCATATAGATGGGATAGTTCCTTCATTTATGGTTCTACTGATCAGTATAAAAATGGGGAAAGCGATGGCTTTAGCTCCTTTTTGCAAGAATTTGTCAGGGAGTTGGTCAGCTGAGGGGGTGGTAGGTTTTAATTTTAGGAGAAGGGAACAAATAAAGGAAGTAGACACTGGTTGAAAATAAAATGGAGGAGGTGGGATAGTGGTTGAAGTAGGAAGATTTGAGGTATCTGGAGAAAGATGGCTGGCAAGATTTTTGATAGCATTAGTGAAAAAAGAATTAAAGGCATTAGCCGTTTGTAAGGGGTTGTCAGGGTTAGAGCCAAGTGGGTTGGGAGTGATTGATTGACCTGGGTGAAGGAATTTGTTAATGCTGGTCCAAAATTTTTGAAGTGCATTGTGGTAGGTTTGCTGTGTTTGAAGGAAGAAGTTCTTTTTGTCTGATAGAATGGCTTTTTTGGTATTATTTCTATGATATTTAAAGGTTTGGTGATCTGAAGGACTTTTAGTAGCACGCCATTTTGCCCAGGATTTATTTCTAAAAAGGATTTTTTGCCTAGTATTATTGGTGAGCCAAGGTGCTGGTCTACTTTTATTTCTAACTGAGCGTGATGGGGCGTGATGATTCAGGATTGTTAGAAATGTAGTGTTAAAGTATTCTATGGCTTCATTGAGTAGAAGATATTTTAATGGTGACCAATTACATTGTTTAAGTTCAGTTTGGAAAAGTTCTGGGTTAAAATTCTTTTTGGTGCATATAGTTCTGTAGGAGAGAGGGAGAGTTAGGTTGGTCTTATGTCTGATAATATAGGTTAGTGAATGGTCACTGAGGTCATCTGGGATGGTCCCTGATTTATACATTTGATGAGGATTATTAGTAAGTATCCAGTCCAAGGTACTTTCTTTGTTGTTGGTTCTATTAGTTCTGGTGGGGGCGTTAATAGTTTGTGTGAAGCCATAAAGGTTAATATGGGTGGTAGGGTGTATATTACAGCAGGTCATCCAGTCTATATTGAAGTCTCCTAGGACTAAGGTTTCTTGTGGCAGATTGGTAGAAAGCCAGTTAAGGATATTTTCAAGTGTACTAATATTATTACCTGGGGGAAGGTATATACAGATAATGTTTATGGTCTTATAAGAGTTGATTAGCAGTTTGGTGATAAGTATTTCAGCACTATTGTCTGATGGTGGGTTCAGGTTTAGAGTAGTAACCTGTAGCTCTATTTTATAGAGGATAGCTACCCCTCCTCCTTTTTTGGCTGTGCGGTCAAGTCTGGTTATATTGTAACCTGGTGGGGTGATTTCATTGTCCTTAACAGTAGGTTTTAGCCAAGTTTCGGATAAGCATAAGATATCAAATAAGTGGACATCTAAAAGGGCATGAAGTTGAGCAATTTTATTGCCAATGCTGCGAATATTGAGGTGAGCTATAGATAGTGAGTTAGGTGGTTTGGTGGTAGGGGTATTAGTTTTGTTTGGATTGCAGTTTGGAGTGTTTAGGGTATAGTTTGGGCCTGGGTTTGGGTGAATGTCCCCATCTAGTAACAGGTGTTGGAGTATTATGTGTTTAGGGTGGAGAGGCTTATAGAAGAAGTCAATTGCTTTTCTAGCATTTTGTTTGGTATACTTTATATGAGATAGTCTATGATATTTGGCAAGTAGGTAGCTTGGTTTGAATATGAGGTTAAGAAATGTTTGGTGACTAATTAATGGTGGGGTGGAGGTTTGTTTAGAGGGGGAGAGAAGTGTAGAATATAAAGGTTGTGTATGTTACAGAAGTGTGATAGGAAAGGATAGTAAAGTATTGTAAGCTGGTAGGAGAGTAATTAGATAGGTAGGGGGTTGACACAAGAGGGGTTAAGAGTTGGGGTAAAAAAAATCACAAGGGTGTATTAAGATAATAGTGGTGAGGTGATAATTGTTTTTGTTGTAAAACTTGAAGGATTCCACAACTGACACAGCAGTATTAAATATAAAGAAGGGGGATAATATTGTAGTACCACTACTAAAGTCCACTGTCATCTCCACAGTTTTAAGAGTGTTCAGTTCCAGAATATTCTGACTACACCAAAGGGCTAGCTGCTCAACCTCCCATCTGTATGCAGACTCATCACCAATCCTGATGAGCCCGATGATAGTTGTATCATCTGCACATTTAATAAGTTTGACAGAGGGGTCCTTAGAAGTGCAGTCATTAGTGTAGAGGGAGAATAGCAGTGGGGAGAGCACACATCCCTGGGGGGCACCTGTATTGATTGTGTGATAGCTAGATGTAAATTTCCCTAGTTTCACCTGTTGTTTCCTATTGTTTTGAAAATTGGTGATCCACTGAGAGGTGGAAGCAGGAACAGAAAGCTGGGAGAGTTTCAAGTGAAGAAGTTCTGGAATTATTATATTAAATGCAGAGCTGACGTCCACAAACAGAATCCTTGCATATGTCCCTGGGTTGTCAACATGTTGCAAGGTATAGCACAGGCCCATATTAACTGCATCATCCACTGACCAGTTCTCTTGATAAGCAGACTGAAGGGGGTCCAATGAGGGAGTTGTAATATCCTTGAAGTGAGCTAACACCAGCCTCTCAAAAGTCTTCATGACCACCGATGGGTGAGGAACAGGCCTGTAGTCATTCAGTCCTTTTATAGTAGATGTTTTAGGCACTGGAATTATTGTGGCTTGTTTGAAACATAAGGGAACATCACACAGCTCTAATTATTTACTAAACATCCAAGTAAAAACAGGAGCCAGTTGATCAGCACATGTTTTTAAACAGGAGGGTGAAACCCCATCTGGACCAGCTGCTTTCTTAATTTGCTGTCTTTTAAAAAATTATACACATCCTCCACAGAGATAATTAATGCAGGCTGAATGTGAGAATGTGTGGAAGAGAGAGACATATGAGTCTGAACACTGACAGAGCTGGTAACAGTGTCATCTGTAGCTTCAGGCTTATCAAAGTTGCAGTAAGAAGCATTGAAGTCATCAGCCAGCTGATAATTTGCTGCAGTGTAGGGAGTTGGATTCCTGTAGTTCGTAACGTTTTGTAGACTTTTCCACACAAATGCAGGATCATTGGCTAAAAACTATTTTTTTCAGCTTTTCAGAATGGTTCTTCTAGGCCACTTCGACTTATTTTGTCAGTGTGTTCCTTGCCTGTCTAAAAAGTGTTCTATCCCTACTTCTGTAGGCATCTTCCTTGGCTTGAAGAAGCTGCTTAAGTTTAATAGTAAACCAGGGTTTGCTGTTATTAAATTTTAACCTGGTCTTAGTGGAGACAGACATACCTTCACAGAAGCTGGTATAAGATGCTACTGTGTATGCCAGTTCATGCAAGTTAGCAGCAGAATCTTCAAAAAACACTCCAGTCTGTACAATCAAAGCAGGCTTGCAGCTTCAGCTTAGCCTCAGTAGTCCACCTTCTAACTGCATTGACCACAGGTTTAACAGATTTTAACTTGATCTTATAGACAGGAAAAAAATGGATCAGACAGTGGTCAGAAAAGCCCAAAGCTGCACGGGGGACAGCATGATAAGCATGTTTTAACATTGTATAACAATGATCCAGTGTGTTCCTGTCTCTGGTAGGACACTTTATATGCTGTGTAAATCAGTCTATATTGCACAAATCATAATCAAGGGTGTGACACATAGGCCAAGCAAGTCATTGTTCCACTGTTTTCAGCCTTCATAAGACCAGTCGTTGAGTGCAAAGCCCTCTTTGGTAATTGTCTGACCAGGCACATGCAACAAATAGAACATCAGTAGAGATTCCTCCCAAATAAGATACAGAGCATAAACAACAAAGTTCATATTATATAGGTAGCAGGCTAGTTGTCCTGGTGGGCCATTTTAAGCCTAGCCAGTTTCTCTTCCAAAGGTGAGAATCAAACCTTGGTCCTTGCGTCAGTGAGATAACCATAATAACCATTATAACAAATCCTACCATGTTCTATGTAGACTAAATCAAAGCCCTGCATTCGGTCTTCTACAGACTGTTGAGGGGTAATTTATACCTGGCATACAAGGCATCCTTATATCCTGCTGATCTGATGGACCTTCTGCATCCACTAAACAAATAGCATCAGAAATACCTGATCTAACCCTTGTTTGCAACATAAAAAAGATATGCTGGAGGAGCTGGTATGTGTCTTTGAGAATTTCCCACCTCTGGAAGAGGCTTCTTATCCATGTGAAGCAGAGGTCTTCCCTAAAACAATTCAAGTGTAATTTGGGCCAGTGGCTGGAGAAATTCACCCCTGGTCTGACAGCTATAACTCTAATAGATAGAGGCAGCCTGTAAATGCTTGACCACAAAAGTCCTAGCCTAAATATACCCCTTATAATAATCGTAAGGTTTCTAAACTTGTAGATACATTTGGGATGCACGGCTAGGCTTAAAAAGACCTCTGTGGTCATTAGACTAGTATACACCTATGAAGCTATAAACAAACATACTGGTTGTATATCGAAAGTGTACTGCTGACATTTTTAGGTCCTGTCCCATGCGGGCGGATTACTGAACTAAACAGAAGAGCTGCATTGCTGAATGCCAATCACTGAAGGTTGCCACAGCTGTGAGGGTGTGGAGAGATGATATTTCAGAGGCTGAGCTGGTTGTAATTCTGTCTGGGGTAATACTAGAATGGCTTCAGACTATTAACCTGAAGGTCTTCTATTTGCTCTTTGCATAGTGACAAACTCATAGACTTTACTGCCTTTTGCCTTTTCATTACTCAGAAGGTAAACCAAGTACTTGTAACACAAATGGAATCCCATACATTTGCAAAACAGTGAACCTAAACCAAAAATCAAATGCAACAAGGAACCAGCAGGACAACCAAGACTGTTCAGCACTTTTGGCTTTAATAATACACAAAGACTTTGAGCATTATTAAGCCAAAAGTGCTAAACAGTCCAAGTTGCTCTGCCGGTACCATTCTTCATGACTGAAAATGGTCTTTGGACCATAATGTTCACCCAGTTATCAAACTGTTAAATATTAATAGATAAACACGCTTATATGTACTGTGCCGAATACATACTGTCATGCGTTGTGGTGTGGTTTTCAGTGAAATAAGCCTGACCAATGCACCACATACTTTTCTGTACTTTCATTGCACATTCTGTGTATCCCAGATCATGAGAGTCAGCAGATTATAGCTTCATAGATTCATTTGTCAACCTTATGACCAACTGGCATATATACGATTGGTGCAACCTCATTTTTCTATTTTCTACTTGACCTATAATTATATATACATATATATAGACTACCCCTGAAAGATATTAACGACTGGCTTTCTGTAGTTGTAGTGGGAACTTATTCTCTAATCTTTGAAGATGCTAAGTAGCTCACTTATATGGTGTATATAATGATGCAGGCAACTGTTTTTATACTGAAGTGGCTGCACTATTGTTTGAATGATATTGTTTATGTTTTGCTTACTGGGTTAGCTTTCCTGCTCCTGGACAACTTCAATATGGCATATGTTTTACTTTTGAGAAGAGCATGAGCTGATCAGAACAGTAGGCTGAGTGTAAATCAGTCTGATTTGGATGCTGCACCTACCAAACGATCCACTGCATTTTGATGTCTAGATCTGATATGATGCTGTCACCACTGCTTTCTTTCCTATAGAATGTGTCTGGTGCCATTGGTAGGACCACCTACAATGTATTGTATTTTCATGTCTTTATATTGCAGAACCTATGCATGCATTGTGTATTAAATTACAGTATTCATATTCATTAGATGGGAGGGGCACTCTTTCCATTGCTTGTTATCAAGGCCAGGTGGGTTACATGATGCACGCTTCTGCCACTGCACTATATATAGATCCCTGCATCTGATATGGTGCTACACCCACAGTGGCTGCTATACAGTACTGTCAATTGGACTTTGTATTTTTTAATGTCTGTGACTCTGCATAATAATATTTTTACAGAAATGAATATCTTATCAGACAATTTAGTAATTGCATTTGTGTGCATACTTTTTTTTTTTTTTTTGCCATTTCAGCATACCTCTCAGATACTATGATTTAGGCATAGTGCTATGATTTTGGCCCTCAGAATTAGCCTTGCTTCTCCTAGATTTATGATGTCCCTCGTAAAGTCACACCCTTTATGTGACACATTATTTATTATTTATTATTTATTGTGACACCCTTTATGGGTGCACACTTTATTATACACATTATGTCTACACAAATATTCCCTATATTCCCTATCACTAACTTCATAGGATTTAGAATAAAAATACTTTCTATTGTGAAAAATAATGACCCTCCATTACATTTTATAGAAGCCAGTGGTATCATTTTTAATGACTGGAGGTTGAGAGGTACACATCTCAGTAATCATATGTTAGGCATAAACACTGTCAAGAATTAAAAACTCAGTGATGTCACCAGGAATTTCCTACAGTCAGTCAAGTGAGACTTTTCTATTTTGCTTCTTCATATTTACATGAATACACATAGATCCACATCACAAATGGGCAAAACAACTGCTAATGATACTTATGTTTGCATGCATATTTATGCAAATGATGGTAATTTTCATATTGCTATAAATATCTCAAAAATGAGGCAAATTAGATAGAAATGTGAAAGTACACAATTGTGTGGGCAAAAGTGCTGCTAACAACATATGCTCAGAGTGATCATTTACTGACTCACTGTAAATAATCCGCAAAACATTACAATTAATATGTACTGTGTTTAATATGAATTACATAATAATTTTTGTACCCTGGAATCTAATGAATTGCTATCACTGTAAAGATGTTGTACTGAACATAACACAAGCACTCAGGTCACTCCAAGGCAAGTACAAATATGACTCAGTCATTGTCCATGCTGGTGTGAATGACCTGAGACATACCTCCCTGGACTACATGAAAAGAGACATAGAGGAGCTCTCTGAGCATGTAGCCCAGGCCGGTATGACCCTGACCTTGAGTAGCATCTTACCCTCACCAAGAATGATGCCACAATATGAAGACAAGATGATCAATTTCAACAATTGGCTTAAGTATTGGTGTCATTCAAAGGGGATCCAATGCCTGTCAGCCTGGGATGACATGCTCGACAAGCCACGATGCTTCGCTAGGGATGGCTTACACCTGTCACCCCTGGGTTTTCGGATATTGGCAAAGGCTCTTGCTACCCCCATAGTGCCTTTTTTAGGCAAGGCTCAAAAGACAAACCCACCTCCATAGGTATCACAAGGGATAAGAAACTAAGAGTAATGCTACTCAACGCCAGAAGTCTAAACCTCAAGATGCACGCACTCGAAACTCTCCTTAGCGTGGAGAACATCGATATCTGTGCAGTAACAAAAACCTGGTTCAAGGCTCCCGAGAGCACCCCAGCACTACCAGGTTATACCTCATACCATGCTTTTCGGCCCCAAAACTTGGACCGAACCACAAAAGGAGGGGGAGTATCAATATTCGTCAATGATACCCACACCTCCAGGTTGGTGGCACAGCACGAAGCATCAGAGACTATCCATGTGCAACTAACAGTGGGTAAAACTGCCTTCCAGTTTATAGCCTGCTACAGACCACCCTCCCAAACACAGGAACCCCACTCAGCCTTCCTGAGAATACTGGAAAATATGAAGGTCTCTCCAAACACCATTATATTGAGCGACTTCAACTACCCAAACATAGACTGGGAGCATTACTCTAGCTCCAACACCCTAGCCCAAAGGTTCCTAGAATTTATAAACTCAAATGCTATGGAACAACTTGTTACCACTCCCACAAGAGGGAAAAACATACTGGACCTGATCATCACCAACATGGGGACACTATGCTCCAGACCAGAAGTGTATCCCTCACTGGTAAGATCAGACCATAAACTAATCTCACTGGATATTCACATCCCGACCCCACCCCCTGCACAGAAAACCACAGTGAAAAACTTCTCTAAAGCAAATTTCACACGCCTCAAAACCGAGGTGGAATCCTTCAAAGCCCCCGGACCTGTGGAAAATATGGCCCAGACCGCAGAATTCTTTATAAACGCATTCTATGAACACCTTCATGAATGCATGGATCATGCAATCCCAAATAAAACCAAGACCCAATCCTCCAAAGGCAGACATCCTGTCTGGTGGACCCCAGCCATAAACAAACTATACAATAGAAGGAGGAAGCTACTACATGATAGAGCAAAATCCCAAAAAGGGAAGGCATCTTTGATCAGTATTAGCAAAAAACTACGGGCACTCATAAAATCGTCTAAGGCCAGCTTCGAGAGAAAAATTGCACAGGACACTAAGGATAATCACAAGGCTTTCTTTAGTTATGTTAGGAACCTGGGTGGGAATTCCCAGATATGTTCAGAATTAGTCCAAAATGACAAAAAATACACCGAACCCACAGACATTGCCAACATCCTAGCTGACAGGTTCAGTGCAAACTCCCCCCCCCCTCCCCACCAAAAGGATAAATATCTATCCCAACAGAGTGCTGCCCCCCCTGACATCTCAGATGCTCAGGTAAGAGCCGAACTCTCCAAAGCAAAAAAGACAGCATCAATGGGACCAGACGGTGTACCGGGCTGCGTCCTACATGAACTCCAAGAAGAGCTAAACCCAAACATAAAACTACTGTTCAATCTCAGCCTTACTACAGGATATGTACCCAAAGAGTGGCGTACAACAACAGTGGTCCCTCTCCACAAAGGTGGTGCCTCAACGGATTCTGGAAACTATCGCCCCATAAGCCTGACTAGCTTGGTCTGCAAAGCTATGGAAAGGATCATCATGGACCTCATAAATAAAGATATTGGGGACCTACAGACACTGGATCCTACCCAGTTTGGCTTTAAGGGCAGATCCTGCCTCTTAAACTTGGTTGATTTCTTTGAAACAGTCACCAAGGCCATTGATGAGGGGAAGGTGGTCCACACAGCCTACCTGGACCTCGCAAAAGCCTTCGATACAATACCCCACTTGGGCATTATAGATAAGCTCACCAGCTTAAATATAAACCCCTATGTCACTAGATGGGTTGCAAACTGGCTCAAGGACAGAACCCACATGGTTAGAATTGCTGGAGCCATGTCAGACTCCAAACCAGTTACAAGTGGCATCCCACAAGGCTCAGTCCTGGGACCTCTCTTGTTCGGTATATATTTCTCGGCAGTACAGGCCAACATGGAAGGACTGTGGCTGACCAAGTTTGCAGATGACTGCAAACTGGGCACCATAATCGACTCTCCAGCCAACACAAGCGTCCTCCAAAAGGGCCTCATAGAAACAGACAACTGGTGCCAGAGCCATGGCCTCAAGCTAAACGCCAAAAAGTGTATAGTCATCCCCTTTGGCAAAAACAAAGTGCCCACAAATTACCACATAGGTGGTAATCCATTAAGTACAGAAGAAGTCATTAGGGACCTGGGGACCCAAGTTGATAGCTATCTCTCATTTGACAACCACGTGGCCAAAGTGGTTAGAAAAACATTTTATATAGCCCACCTAATCATGAAGGGATTCACATCTAGATCAGGGGAGGTCATTGTGCCTCTTTACTCATCCCTCATCAGGCCCATAATTGAGTACAATGTCCCTTTTGGGATGTACCTTACCAGACACCTGCAGCAACTGGAAAGACCCCAAAAGTACCTCACCAAGAGGATCAAAGGGCTCAAACAGATGCTATATGCTGCCCGGTTAAAGAAACTCCAGCTCTACTCAGTGGCATACCACCTGCTCAGAGGCGATCTGTGCCTGACGTATAAAGCCATGTCCAACCCAGAATTAATGAACATGCTGCACCTCAGAAAATCCAAATCCCATCGAGCTACACGCTTGAGAGACTTGAACCTCAGCAATGAAATAAATAGGACATGCTGGAGGGACAGATTCATAACCCAGAGGCTCCCTTCACTCTGGAATAAAATCCCAGTCCAGGTTAGGCAGAGTCCCACATTGACTCTCTTCAAGAGGAATCTTGATGAGTGGATGGGAGATCGTAGGTTTACCCCGGCTATCACTTCTGTGTCACTGTTAGACACAGGCACAGTATACTAACCTCAAAAAAGGGCATAGCAAAATTAATTTAAAATGGGTGGCGAAAGCCAAACACACTCTGGCTAGGCTTATAAATGCCCTAGGGCAGATAGCCTAGTATGAACCTATGAACCTATGAATATTTCTACTCTTTATACCACTATTCAAACACACTTCCAGAGAAATTAATACTTTTTTGTTCTGAGACTTTATAATTTGATTTTGCCAGAAGGCTCAGAATGGAACCATTGGATGTGAATGAGAACCTGCAAGAGCTCCTGTCAAGACAAATAGATAAAGTTTACGTAAGTGATCTTTGAAAGCATACCTTTTGATGATAAACTTTTAAACAGATCAGGGAGTCATTCTTTCTTCAGAATGCTATTTCAAAACTATGTGTTTGCTATGTTTGTTCTTCAACATTAAGCAATCAGAACAATTCAACAATTTTAGAACTTGTATTTATATATAATTTGTAAACATGGAATCTACTCATAAATTGGAATTAAGCACTCCATGCTGCATTGTGTCATAGGATATTGTCAGTTTTCACGTACAAATGGCACTTGGCTTCACCTTTGCCTCATAATACACTTGAGATATGCTAACAGCCAATGACAGAGCATAACTTGTAGTGTCATATTCCATAATTTTTACTCTGTATTAATAATTAAGAAGAGAACATTACACTTAGCTAATAGTCACACAGTACATGACTGTATTTGCCCATATCAATAAATTATGCACATAAGTTTGTGAAATTCTAACTGCAGTATGTTCTTTCCCAGCACCAGGAAACTATCCAACATACTATATGCACCAGTTCAGATTACATTGTAGGCCCGATGAACACAAGTTTGTATATGCCATTTAGAAGCCCCTGTAGAAAAGTGGAAATGTGACACATAAGCTCATGAGTGAAATGGAGTTCTACTGGTTTAATTTCTCCAAGTCGTTTGGGTTTTTAATACCGTGGCGGGAAAGGAACCTATTACTAAGTCAAATTTTGATTAAAGTTTGTGAAATTAATACTGTTTCATTCTTTGATGTTAGCCAAAATGCCCTTTGCAGCACCTACAACTTGCCTAGAATTGACTCCTTCCACAATTTATATCGAGTCACATGTATCGGTAGCGTATCTAAATAAAACTGTATTTTTTTTTTTATGAGACACATTGCTCTTACTACTACTACTATTGGAACTGTCTGGGTATCCTTTTTCCACATTGCCCTAATTTCTGCCTGCAAATCCTGGTATTTTATGACTTTGTGTCTCTCTGTATGGAAGACACTGTAATCACTGGGTGTAGCAATTTCAATGATCAATGTTACTTTTGTCTTATTTATATGGACTAATATATCTAATTTTCTCACATCTATTTTTGAAATGTTGGTAATGGCTGATCCCATGTGATACAAACTTCATCATTCTCTATAATGCTATGTGACTCATGTTTCCAGTGCTTCTTAGATACTTCAATATTGCAATGTCTGCACAATCCCCAGTACAACAGTCTTGCCACATTAGGGTCTATATTAGAACACCGACAAAGCTGTTAATTGAACGGCCTAATCATCGAAAATGCCAGTGATAGAAGTGTGTTTTGTGAGATTGCGGTACAGTGAAGATCGGAAAATTTGCCCTTTCCTCACTGTAGTGCAATCTTGGAGTTGGTATATATAATTAGTGGGGGTGTGGGGGTGCAGCCCCCCACAAAATTGAGTTTTATCACCGGCATTTTTGATGATTAGGCCGTTCGAGTAATGGCTTTTTCGGTATTCTAATATAGACCTCCACATTATTACAGGACATCTGCCATTAGTGTATCACACCCAGCAACAAGATATGTGACTGTCTCCAGTTCTGTTTTACATAGCTACATTTATATGTTTCTCCGAAATGTTAATGAACTTTGTAAACCAATATGTGTGTATCCCACTGTCCTGGTCCGCTGATATTAACTTTCAATCTTTTAGTTTAAATTCACCGGTCCCTAACCATTCCCAGATTAGATGTTCATCGACATAAAGTTGGTCCAGGAGTTTTTTGTACTTGCAACTATATTTATGCATTTTCCATATTTCTTGTCTTCCCATCTGATCCTTCACCTTATATTATTTCTTTTGGGGGGGGGTTTGGCACATTCAGTTGCTACCTTCTGCTTTGCTTTCCATTCCCATTTGACACCAATATGCTTCTGCTAAACTAAGCAGGGAATCTATCTTAGACTTGTTCTCCTCCTGTTTTAAAACTTTCTCTATGTTTGGATCTTGAGAGTTCAGCAGATATGTATGCAATCCTATGACTGCTGATCTAAACATATAATCAGTTTTGAGGAAACCCATACCTCTTTTATAATGGAGAATATATAATCTTGGTATAAACTGATTTTTTATAAATCATTTGATAAGCATGAAGCATTTTTCCTGTTTTCTTGTCCAAGTGATCCAATAACTTTTGGGTAAGTTAGAACAGGAAGAGCAAATTGTCAGATGTCAGGGCTATTATCAGTACTACTTTTACTCTTCTGAAACATTCCTTACTAAGTTTTATTCACATTTGTTCATGCTTTATTGTTGATCCTTCATCAGTTCACAAATATTTATACACTCCCTCTTGCTCAAGTTCTTTTATATCACATTCTTGTCTCAAACTGTTAAAGGTTGCTTCTACACATTTATCAAGACCAAATGACATTCTTATATCATCTGAAAAAGTTTTGGCCATTTGCAATTGTGCTTTCTGTTCCTCTTCTAATGAACTATACATTTTTAAATCATCCACAAAAAGAAGATGAGAAATCTTTACACTTTGTTGTTGTCTGGGAGCCAAATTGCAGCCATGACCTAATCTATTAAGTAGACAGCTTAACGGGTTAAGGACAAGACAAAAGAGCAGCAGTGACAGAGTCACCCTGGAATATCACCCTTTGAATTTTTATCCCTGGGATAATAAGTTGTCCTTTATCATGGCTTAACTACAAAGTGGTTTGCCACTGTTTCATGGTCACTGCAATGTAACTATCATTTTAGGATGCATCTTATACATTTGTAAGCTCTCTTTTATCCATGAATGTAGAATGCTGTCAAATGCCTTTTTGTAGTCTATCCATGCCATACTTACAGTCTTCCCCTTTTTACAATTCTCCACAATGATCCTTTGTTCCATATGGCTTTCTTTTGTTACCCTTTTGTTCTATTGCCATGATTGAGTTTTCTTCTAAATGACTATAAACTCAGTCAGTATCAATTACAGTGTATTGTTTGTATATCCTTGGAAGGCAAGTTAGTGGTCTATAGTTTTTAGGATATCTTGCAAGTTCACTCTTAAGGAGGTGTATCATTTTTCTTGTTGTTAACCAGGTTGCTGTCTGTTTGGGGTGTGCATATAAGTAGTTCTTACTCATGGTTAAATCATCTTGTAAAGATGTTAATACTTTTAGCTCCAGAACTTAGGCATTGCATCTGGGCCTGGGGGGTTTGCAGTCAGGTGCTTTTCTTAATTTTGTTTCAATTTCACTGGCCATTACTTCATCCCATTTCATATTATTCACATTTGAACTTTTTATTCTTTCTTTTACTCCCTCTATCCATTCAGCATCTTTGTTATGTTCCACAGGATTTTCATAGATATTTCTCCAAAATGTGTCTATTTCTTTTTTTTCTTTTTTCTGGTGTTATGTCTATTCCTTGCCTCATTTCCCAATTCTCTATAAAACATTTTCAGATCATCAGTAAATTGTTTAGTTTGCACTTTTGCTTTATATTTATTTGCATATCTACTAAGTTTTTCTGCATGAGCTGATATCTTTAGATTATTATTTGTAATAGTGTGCGAATGATCCTTGTCTGTATTGATAGTGTGTTGTTTTTATCACCTCTATCGTTATAAGTATTTTTGTTGATCTGTTCCCTCTCCTGTACTCTTCCAAGACAGACACTTCTTGTCTTAATTGCTTTATAATGTTCTCTATTCGATACTTCCATGATGGCATTTGATTTCTCCCCTTCCTCTTCCTTACTCCCCACTGTTTTTCTGGTAAGGATTTAACCATTATTAATTTAACTGCACAATAATATAGCCTACTTACTTCTTTTTATCACATGAATTTCTATGAACAGTCTTTATTACTGTGTTCATTTGTTTTATCAAACTTCTAACATTTCGGGTGGCATTGACTTTCTGTAGTTTATTTCTTTCATTGATCTTAATATGTCTATCCATCTCTATTAATTCAAACAATTCTTCCCTTAAATCATTTTGTTCTAAAATAAGGGCACACTGTTCTCCATTTCCTGTGGACATTATACAGAAAGTTCTAGAAAATCTTTCTGTGTCATATTCTCTTCAGCTTCACCCTGTATCATCCTTTGCTATTCCATATGGGAACTCACTGCCCTTTCACTCCACAACACTGACTGCATCAGAGTTGCCACAGATTCCTGTTCCCTCCCTTGCTGTGCAACTCTAACTGAACTTTTGTACTGGTTTTCTACAGAAGACTTCAAAGTATTTCATATGGCAACTGATCAGATTCTTCCCGCTCCACTGGTTTCTCCTTAATTTAGGGATACATTATTCTATCATGTTGTGATGGTCTCCCAGTTAGTTTCATTACTCTAAATCCTTCACTTTGCAGCTAATCCATAACTTCACTTTCTACTTCTTTAACTATTCCATTACTAATTCTCTTTTCTACTTTCCTCCCCTTTGTTTTCTTATTTTTTGAACTGTAAAGTTTCCCATGTCTGGATGCCTTTGCCTGTATTTCTCTTCAGATATCTTTGGTGCTGCTTTTTTGTACTGATTAGTTTTGTTTTCTCCTTTGCATAAATATTGCACCATATCAAATCTCCTTTTCTTTCCTATGTCCATATTTCTTCTTCAAATGTCTCCTGCTTCTCCTGTTTCTCCTTACTTGGTGAACTCATAGGTTCATAGGTAGGTACTAGGCTATCTGCCAAAGGGCATTTATAAGCCTAGTCAGAGTGTGTTGGCTTTCGCCACCCCTTTGATTAATTAACTGATCCTCTGTCAAGCAGAGCCAATGAAGTGATCCCAGGGGTGTATTTTCTGTTACCCATCGACGCATCAAGGTTTCTCTTGAAGAGTGTTAGTGAGGGGCTCTGTCTAATGTAGTTAGGAATTTTGTTCCAAAGCATGGGGAGTCTCTGTGACAGGAATCTATCTCTCCAGCATGTTCTATTTATTGTTGTGGTGAGGTTTAGCTCACTAGAACAAGTGGCCACCCTCCCAACCCAGTAAGTCAGGCAGAGATCACCTCTAAGTAAGCAATATGCCAGTGAGTACAGCAGGAGCTTTTCCAGTCGGACTGCATAGGACATATGTTTGAGGCCAGTGATCCTCTTGGTGACGTACTTTTGTGGTCTTTCCAGCTATTGGAAGTGTCTTGTGAGGTACATCCCAAATGGGGCATTGTACTCTATGATGGGTCTAATGAGTGACAAGTATGACCTCTTTATTTCTAGATGTGAACCCTTTAGTAATTAGATGGGCCAAGTAGAAGGATTTCCTAACTACTTTGGCAATATGATTGTCAAAGGAGAGATTACTATCGACCTGGGTCCCCAGATCTCTTATTACCTCTTCTGTATTAAGGGGGCTGCCACCTATGTGATAATTTGTGGGTGTTTTGTTTTTCCCAAACAGGATGACTATGCATTTTTTGGTATTTAGCTTGAGGCCATGACTTTGACACCAGGTGTCCGTCTCAGTAAGGCCCTTTTGGAGGATGTCCATGTCAGCCAGAGAGTCAGTTATGGCTCCCAGTTTGCAGTCATTGGTGAACTTGGTTAGCCATAGTCCTCCTGTGTTTGCCTGTACTTCTGAAAAGTATATGCTGAACAGTAGGGGAACCAGGTCTGAGCCTTGCAGGACACCACTTGTGACTGGTTTAGAGTCGGACCTGGAGCCCGCTATTCTTACTGTGTGGGTTCTGTCTGTAAGCCAGTTGGAAACCCATTTTGTGACGTAGGGGTTTATGTTCAGGCTGGTGAGTTTTTCTGTAATACCTGAGTGGGGAATGGTGTTGAAAGCCTTGGCAAGGTCAATGTAGGCTGTGTAAAGAACCTTTCCCTCTTCTATGGCCTTGGTGACTGTCTCGAAGAAGTCAACCAGGTTTAGTAGGCATGATCTGCCCTTAACAAAGCCGAACTGGGTCGGGTCAAGTGTTTGGAGGTTCCCAATGTCTTTGTTAATGAGTTCCATGATGATGCGCTCCATAGCCTTGCAGACCAGGCTAGTCAGGCTTATGGGGTGATAGTTACCAGGGTCTGTTGTGGCCCCTCCTTTGTGGAGAGGAATAACCATTGCTGTGCGCCATTCTATGGGCATGTAGCCTGTGGAGAGGCTGAGGTTGATTAGTGTATTTAGGTGGGGGGTAGGTTCGTTCTGTAGTTCGTGCAAGACGCAGCCTGGGACACCATCTGGTCCCATTGACGCTGTGTTTTTGGCTTTTGAAAGGGCTGTTTTCACCTGTGCATCTGTGATTTTTGGGGCACTACACTTTTCTGGTATTGTTGTGGGCCCTTTTGGGGGTGAGAGGGGGGTAAAGTTTGCACTGAATATATCTGCCAGGATGTTGGCAATATCAGTAGGTTCAGTATATTTTGTGCTATTTTGCCCTAGTTCAGTGCATATCTGTGAGTTGCCACTTAGATTCTTAACATAGCTAAAGAACGTTTTGTGGTTATCTTTTGAATCCTTGGCTATTTTTCTTTCAAAGTTAGCCTTGGGTGATTTCATGAGGGACCTTAGTTTCTTACTGATACTGATCAGGGATGTCTTTCCTTCTTGTGATTTGCTTTTTTTCTAAACTAGTTTTCTCCTTCTATTGTATAGCCTGTTTATGGCAGGGGTCCACCAAACTGCTTTCCTTCTCTTAGAGGAGTAAGTCTTGGTTTTGCTAGGGATGGCACGATCCATGCATCCTTGTAGGTGCTCATAGAGTGCATTTGTAAAGGTTTCTGCATATTGGGCAGCGTTATCCTTTAGCGTGGGGGCTGTGAAACTTACCATCTCTGTCTTAAGTAAGGTGAAGTTTGCTTTAGAAAAGTTTTTACTATGGTTTCCTAAATTGGGGGTGGTGGTGTGGTGTGGACATCCACAGTGATTACTTTATGGTCTGATCTAACCAGTGATGGGTTGACCTCCAGTGTGGAACACCTGTCACCCATGTTGATGATGACCAGGTCCAATATGTTTTGTTACCAATATGTTTTTACCTCTGGTAGGGAAGTTTACCAGCTGATCCAGTGCATTTGAGTTGATGAATTCCAGGAAGCACTGGGCTTGGGAGTTTGTACTCGAGTAGTTTTCCCAGTGAATGGTAGGGTAATTGAAATCGCTCAATATCAGGGCGTTTGGTAGGACCTTCATGTTTTCCAGTGTCTCAAAAAAAGTGGAGTGATGGTTCTGGGTCATGGAGGGTGATCTGTAGCAGGCCACGATTTGCATTGCAGATTTGCCCCATGTTAGTTGCACATGGATGATCTCAGAGGTATCATGCTGCACCACTAACCTGGAGGTTTAGGTATCCATGATGAATATGGATACACCCCATTCCTTTTGTGTTTCGGTCCGTGTTCTGTAGCTGAAACATGTGGTATGAGTTGTAGCCCGGTAGTGCTGGGGTGCTCTCTGGAGCCTTGAACCAGGTTTCGGTTACTGCACAGATGTCGACGTTCTCCATACTGAGGAGTGCTTCAAGCGCATGCATTTTGAGATTTAAACTCCTGGCGTTAAGTAGCAACCATTATGCTGTGACATAATCCTTGTTAGACTTTCTACACAAAATCTTTCACTTTGCAGGTATGTCATAACTTCAGCTTCTATTTTTCCAAATTCAACTTTACTGATCTTCTATTCTATATTTCCACTTTGTGATTTTATTTTTTTGTATTGTGAAATTTTCCATATAGGTTCATAGGTTCATAGGTTGGTACTAGGCTATCAACCCTAGGGCCTGTACAAGCCTAGCCATAACAATTCCCTGGCTATTTCTTCCCACACTATTTACTTCCCTGGACCCCTGTCTGACATGATCCCCGGGGTGAATTTCCTTTCTCCCATCCAATCGTCAAGGTTCCTTTTGAAGAGGGCCAAAGAGGCACTCTGCTTAACATGTATGGGCAATCTATTCCAGAGTCTGGGGAGTCTCTGGGTCAGGAACTTATCCCTCCAGCATGTTTTGTTCATTGTGATGACAAGGTTTAGATCCCTGGAGCGTGTGGCTCTGAGAGATTGGGATTTCTTTAAGTGTATCATGTTCAACAGCTCTGGGTTTGACATGGCCTTGTATATTAAGCAGAGATTGCCTCTGAGTAGACGATATGCGACAGAGTATAGCTGGAGTTTAAGGCGTTCAGCGTAGGGCATCTGCTTTTGGCCTGTGATTCTTTTATTGAGGTATTTCTGTGGCCTTTCCAGTTGTTGCAGATATCTTGAGAGGTACATACCAAACGGGGCATTGTGTTCTATAATGGGTCTAATGATGGATAAGTACAGTGGGACAATGACCTCCTTTTTTCTGGATGAAAAGCCTTTAGTGATGAGGTGTGCCACATAGAAGGATTTCCTGACTGTTGTGGCGATGTGGTTATCGAAGTTGAGACTACGGTCCACCTGTCTCCCTAAGTCTCTTATCACATTTTCGGTGTTTAGTGTACAGCCACCTATATGGTAATTCACGGATACAAAGTGTCATGCAGCAATACCAATCCAATGCACTTATATAAAAGCACAAATGTATATGCCATTTATAATGGTGCAAGGTGGACAATACATGTACAGACAGATGCATTCCACAAAAACTATCATATGTGAGTGCCACAATACACAATAAAGTCATCAGAATTATACTTTGCTATTCAAAACACTGCAAACTGTGCATGCTGTACAAACAAGTGTGAAAGGGAAAACAGAAAGGAAAGTAAGAAAGAAGTGGAATCCGAAAATGTGCAGTTGATACATAGAAAGTCAAATATGTGAATAAAATATGGGTACATCAAGGATCTGTGCATAAGGAACATTTTTGTGTGTTCAGTACCATTTTTATTTATATACAGGAAGATACTGTTGTATCTATCTGTTGATATTGTGTGTGCAAGAGACTAGATGGAAGGGAAGTAAGGCCAGGTTTATCGGAGGTGGGTTCAAATTATTCTATCATGGTGTGGATGGGAGGAGAAATGGGATCAGTGGCGGCTGGTGACTTCAAATCAAAGGGGGGCTACAGGAGACAGCTGAATGGGTGGGGTCAATGGGAAGGGGTGTGGCCAACTAGAAAGTGGAGGAGCTATGCCCAAAACCACAAAAACTAAATATACTGCCCTGGGTGCCAAACCGTCATTATGAGAGTCCAATCAAGACAAAATAAAGTGTAGAAGAATAAAAATATTTCAATGCATTGGCTACATGACAGCTTAATATCTAGATGGAAACAAAAAAGGTTGTGAGGCATGAAAAATAAATTACTTTTTTTTTAAATACATTAATGGAATGCCAGTCAACATCAAGTATAAGAAAAACAAGCAGCACTCAACTCAAACCACTTCTTGCACTGCAGTTCTAATTATAATTTTTATTCAGCTTTATTAAAGTACCAAGTAACATGCTGAAAGTAGAAATCTCTGATGCCCCACTTGTAAAAATGTTCCTTATCCAAAAAAAGACCTGCTGCCTGACATCTACTTGTTTCATGGGGAAAACATGATCAAGGTAAAAAATGAAAAGCAAACAAGAAATAATCTCAAGATACATTGCTTAAAAGGATTACTGTACAGGTTATGGACCACACTAGAAGGATTACTGTACAGGTTATGGACCACACGATTGGCATTCTGTTTACAGGTAAAGACTGCAGAGATGACTGGAAGTCTCCAAGTGTAATGAGACTCTTAAAATAATGTAATCATGTCCTTTATTACAAATACTGGCATATGCATTTCAATACCCAAGGCTTATACATTATCTAGTTAAGTATTCTCTACATGGCAACAGAAAGGCTTTCAATGTTGGCAATTCTTTAACAGTATCCTTATTAAAGCTTACTTGTATCTTGCAATCTCAGCCAAGCTTACCTAATGGTCATTAAAGCATTGCTACTTAAACACAGAGCAACAGGCACTTTGAGTAATAAGCATAAATCAACAGTACAAAAAATATGACAGAAACCAGACCATTCTGTAAAAATCAAGGACAGATGAAAAGTCACTCTAGTACTTGTGTCTACCTTGGATGGGGGGGATACTCTGCACATTTACACTGCATAACTACTCCTTGCCTTGCTTCGACACATCCAGAGTCACTACATGGGGGAGGTGGGTACAACAAGTATGTCACAGTTTGAAATGTCTCTGGCTGACTTGTGATGGCCCTGACACATTTGTCATACCTCTCAACCTCGGAGCAAGAAATCTGGACAAAGCCATACAAAGAAATGGGACAAAGGCCCAAAAATAAGGACAATTTTTAAAATATCGCTCTTATAAACTTAGAAAGATAATAGAGGTCTTGCATTAGTATGCATTTTCTGAATGGTATGAAATCTGAAACTCAAATGTCTGTCATTATTTTCTAACTTCAGTCTTTAATGATTTGTCACTAATTTGCCAAAAAAACACAATTTTATGAAAAATGGACCGAAAATGTGATGTAAAAATATAAAATAGCAACACAATACAGCTGGGAACCTGTCAAAGAAGGGATACTTTAATATTAGTACTGTTAACTTGAGCAGCTGACAAAATAAAATAATCTACATGCATTTCTGAAATAAAAGTAATCTTACTGATTATTACAGTTATCTCTTAATTATAAACCCTCCATGTTTTCTTCCAAAATTGCTATTTTGCGCAGGGATCATTAGGGGAAGAACAACATTTTGAGCCAAAATCAGGGACAGTTGAGAGGTTTGGCTGTGCCTAATTCTATAAAGCAATTTATTTGCATGTACCTCTCAACCTGTTAATGCAATAAATCTGGACAAGGCCAAATATATTGGGGGAACATATAAACAGTACTACAAATTGCTCTTGTATAAACTGAGACAGTTGATAGAACAGGTCTCACTTTAGCATGCATTTTTCTGAAGGTTATAAAGTCTGAAAGTCAGTGTGTCATTATTTAGTGACTTAATTCCTAAATGATTTGCCAGAAAACCACAAATTTTATGAGGAACAAACCAAAAATAAGAAGCAAAAAATCTATTCATTCTTTGAAAATCTGGACAGTTGGGAGTTATGGTTCAGCTGGGGCTGCCTAAGTTTGCCGCCCTTCCCCCTCACAAAACCATGGTCAAATGGAGCATCCCCCTGCAGCCATTCCAAAGATCCATTACTTGGCTATTTCACTCCATTTACCATAAACACTAATGTGCATACTGATTTACTTCTATGATGATTTGAACTTCATTTGAAAGTTTTATTTTGCAGTTTACATCACAAACACTAAGACATCTGCTAAACAAACTTGGCATTAAAACTTATCTCCCATTGAAACTCACATTAATTGAAACAACATTGAAACCCACATTCAAAGAAAATACATTTTACCCGTGGCAGATAAAGATGAATTCTGGGCTGTTTTCAAATCATAGGCCCCTTGCATATGAAACATACATGTGCTCTTTCATACACCTTCCTATTGCTTTGAACATTTTTCCAGTAAATAATTAAACAAAACGCATGCACCAATGACAAAACTGCCCAATACAGAACATTTTCATCATAAAAGTCTACTCAAACTTCTACAGTCCACTATTATCAGTAAATATGCACAATTCTACATTCCACCATTATCAGTAAATATGCACAATCTCTGAAGTAGTAAAAAAGTCATCTAAATAATTCCACGTTAAATAAATCTGTAATGAAGAGGTTGCTGCTAGCAATCACCTTTATATTTCAAATCATAGGCCACTTGCATATGAAACATACATGTGCTCTTTCATACACCTTCCTATTGCTTTGAACATTTTTCCAGTAAACAATGAAACAAAACGCATGCACCAATGACAAAACTGCCCAATACAGAACATTTCCATCATAAAAGTCTACTCAAACTTCTACAGTCCACTATTATCAGTAAATATGCACAATTCTACAGTCCACCATTATCAGTAAATATGCACAATCTCTGAAGTAGTAAAAAAGTCATATAAATAATTCCACGTTAAATAAATCTGTAATGAAGAGGTTGCTGCTAGCAATCACCTTTATATGTCATGGTTTCATCGAAAAATAAAGTGTCTGATGCCCCTGAGGAATAAAATTGCCTAAATTACATTAAAAATAAACTAGTAATATTGCAATAGGAAATGGATGGCAAACTGATAACAGGCTCATAGTTAGTATCTTAACTTTCAGTACGGCAGCATTCACCCCTTATGGGAGTAGAATCAACAACCTTCTGCATCAAATGCAAGTACACAACCTGTTGTGCTATTTGTAATGCAAGCTGACTTAGCATAATCAGCACTAAACTTCTCTTCCCCTGCAGCTCTCAACTCCTTGTAAAATCTACTCAATATTCAACTGCATCTCAACTTCGCAGCACAACAAATCTGGAAAAAGCCAAATTTATTGGGGTGGGTCAAAAGGGCAAAAACCAGGGACACATTAAACATTGCTTGTATAATCTTGGAAAACTGCTAGAATGAAATGCTGTGTTACCACCATACATTTTACTGCCAAGGTCTCTGTGCAAAAGAGTCAGACTTACTATGCCAAATCATCTGCTTTGTGAAAGAAAAATGCTGTGTTACCACCATACATTTTACTGCCAAGGTCCCTGTGCAAAACAGTCAGAGCAACATACCACTACGCCAAATCAGCTGCTTTGTGAAAGACAGGAAGACTGAAACTTAAATGGCTATCATCTAATGAATTCAGTTCTCATCATAGCTGTCAACCTCTTAGCACAAAACACCTGGACAAACCTAGTAATGAGGGAATACAGCCCTCAAACATATTCAGTGAATTCAGTTCTTGCCATAGCTGTCAACCTTAGCACAAAAAACCTGGACAAAGCCAATAACAGGGTAATACATTCCCAAAAATAAGGACAAATTTCAAAGTAATCTTATAAACTTAGAAAATCGCTATAATAAAAGGTAGTGTTACTATATATTTATTGCTAGAATAAAAAGTTGTTTTACTATGTATTTTCTGAAGAATATGAAGTCTGAAATACAAATGACTGTCAATTTTACTTCTGACGGAACAAAAACAATTTTCAGCAGAGGCCCAGGGAGAAATACTGTAGACACATGTCTTTTTAAAATGGCAGGACACCAGAGCAAATCCACACAAACACAGGGATATATAGATGCAGAATCCACACAGAAAGCACCCCAGCCAAGAATCAAACCAGAAAACCTATAGCTGTGAGGCAACAATACTGCCACTGCACCATCAAATATGTAAGGAATTAAACATTCAGAAACCTGAAGTCTGAAATGCCTGTCAATTTTATTTAACATTTGTTAATCAGGACAGTCTGACTTGGAACAAAAAAAACAATTTTCAGCAGAGGCCCAGGAAGAAATAATGCAGACATGTCTTTGTAACATGGGAGGACACAAAAGCAAACCCACACAAACACAGGGAGAAGATACAGACCCCACAAAGATGGCACCCCAGCCAAGAATCAAACCTGCAGCTGTGAGGTAACAGTGCTACCACTGCACCATCAAATATCAAGCATTGCAACATTTACAAACCACAGATATTATGATCAACAGATCAGATCAAATATGAGGCAAAAATCAATTTGCAATTTTTTTACAAATGGTGGTGGGTAGGGAACTCAGGTCTTTAACACCTGCATACAAGGTACAGGGTTCAAGCCTGAGGTATTCCCTACCACACCACCATGAGTCTAACCACCAGTATATTGCACACACACACACACACACACACACACACACACACACACACCCTTGTAGCAAACCACCACACACACCCCCCTTGTAGCAAACCACCACACACACCCCCCTTGTAGCAAACCATCATACACACACACACACCCTCTTGTAGCAAACCACCATACATCCAAATCCCTGTCCACACACTTACCTGCAGTACACCGTAAATCCCGAGTAAGCTACGAAACCCGCGCAAATCCCCACCCGTCGCGAGATCGTCCCCGACGAGACTGCAGCAAATCCAATCCAGACCCTGCCCGTCTTGAGATCTTCCCCTGATGAATTCCAGACTGCTGACATTGCAGTCCGACCCCGATGCGTTTTCCCAGCGAGTTCCAGGACAGTCTATGCAGTTTAAAACTGCATAGACTTCTGGGAGCTCTGTTCTTCATGTTTCCCAGTCAGGACTGCTGCTGAGACAATCTGCGCATGCTCCAGACTGTCTCGGCAGCAGTCCGGACTAGCGCGCATGCGCGAAAGGCGGTGAGTTTATTAATTTTTTTTTAATTTTTATTTCTTTATTTTTTCTTTCTTTTACAGTTGAGGGGGCTGCAGTCCAGCAGTCCAATAGCACGGGCCACCCCTGAATGGGATTGGGGTCATCCTGAAGGAACAGTACATCAGGAGTGTTTTGGTAAATGGAGCAGATTTCAATGGGTATGTTGGTGAAGGGGACTCAGGGGATGAGGAGGTGATGGGTAGGTATGGTGTTAAGGAGAGGAATGCAGAAGGTCTGATGGTAGTGGATTTTGCAAAAAGCATGGGCATGGCTGTGGTGAATATGTATTTTAAGAAGAAGGAGGAGCATAAGTTGATGTACAAGAGTTGAGAAATATGCACACATGTGGATTATATCCTATGCAGAGAGCCAGTCTGAAGAAGACTGGAGACTGCAAAGTGGTGATAGGGGAAAGTGTAGTTAGGCAGCATAGGATGGTGGTCTGGAGGATGAAGTTAGCAATCAAGAAGAAGAGGAGGAGAATGAGGGCAGTGCTAAGGATCAAATGGTGGAAGTTGAAAAAAGATAACTGTAAGGGAGAGTTCTGTAAAGAGTTGTGACAGGCACTGGGTGGCAGCGAAGAGTTACCAGATAGCTCAGCAGCCACAGCAGAGGTGGTAGGGGAGACAGCTAGAAAGGTGCTTTGTGTGACATCTGGACAGAGGAAGGAGGACAAGGAGACCTGGTGGTCAAATATGGAAGTACAGGAGAGTATGCAGAAGAAGAGGCTGGTGAAGAAGTGGGATTGTCAGAAAGATGAATAAAAGTAGACAGAATTACAAGGTGATGACGTGTATGGTGAAGAGACAGGTGGTGAAGGCTAAGGATAAGGCATATGGAGAGTTGCATGAAAGGTTGGACACTAAGGAGTTTGAAAAGGACCTGTGCCGACTGGCTTGACAGAGAGACTGAGCTGGGAAAGATGTGCAGCAAGTAAGGGTGATAAAGGATAATGAGGGAAATGCACTCACAAGTGAGGAGAGTGTGTTGAGCAGATGGAAAGAGTACTTTGAGGGGCTGATGAATGAAGAGAATGAGAGAGAGAGCAGGTTGGATGATGTAGGGATAGAAAATCAGGAAGTGCAATGGATTAATAAGGAGGAAGTAAGGACAACTATGAAGAGGATGGGAATGGAAAGGCTGTTGGTCCAGATGATATACCTGTGGAAGCATGGAGGTTTTTAGGAGAGATGGCAGTGGGTTTTTTAACCAGATTGTTTAACGAAATCTTGGAAAGTGAGAGATGCCTGAGGAGTGGAGAAGAAATATATGAAGTTATGGGAAAGAATAGTGGAAGCTAGGTTAAATAGGGAGGTGGTGATTAGTGAGCAGCAGTATGGTTTCATTCCAGGAAAGATCAATACAGGTGCAATGTTTGCTCTGAGGGTGTTGATGGAGAAGTATAGAGAAGGTCAGAAGGAGTAGCATTGTGTCTTTGTGGACTACGAGAAAGCATATGACAGGGTGCCTAGAGAGGCATTGTGGTATTGTATGAGAAAGCTGGGAGTCTAAGAGAAGTATGTAAGAGTGGCACAGGATATGTATGAGGTGAGTGTGACAGTGGTGAGGTCTTCAGTAGGAGTGATGGATGTGTTCAAGGTGGTAGTGGGATTACATCAAAGATCAGCTCTGAGCCCTTTCTTATTTGCAATGGTGATGGACAGGTTGACATACAAGATCAGGCAGGAGTCCCTGTGGACTATGATGTTTGTGAATGATATTGTGATTTGTAGTGAGAGTAGGGAACATGTTCAGGAGACCCTGGAGAGGTGGGGATATGCTCTAAAGAGGAGATGAATGAAGGTCAGCAGGACTAAGACATAATATATGTGTGTAAATAAGGGGGAGGACAGAGTAATGGTGAGAAGGCAGGGAGTAGAGTTGGTGAAGGTGGTTGAGTTTAAATACTTGGGATCAACAGGTTAGAGTAATGGTGAGTGTGGAAGAGGTGAATAAGAGAGTGAGGGTAGGGTGGAGTGGGTGGAAAAGAGTGTCAGGAGTGATTTGTGACCAGCTATGTTATATGGGTTGGAGATGGTGGCACTGATGAAAAAACAGAAGTCAGAGCTGGAGGTGGCACAGTTAAAGATGTTAAGATTTGCATTGGGTGTAACGTGGATGGACAGGATTAGAAATGAGTATATTAGTGGGTCAACTAGGATTGGATGGTTTGGAGTCAAAGCCATAGAGGTGAGATTGCATTGGTTTGGACATGTGCTGAGGAGGGATGCTGGGTATATTGGGAGAAGGATGCTAAGAATGGAGAAGCCACGTAAGAGGAAAAGAGGAAGGCCTAAGATAAAGTTTATGGATGTGGTGTGAGAGGACATGCAGGTGGTTGGTGTAACAGAACAATATACAGAGGACAGGAAGAAATGTAAACGGATGATCCACTGTGGCAACCCCTAATGGGAGCAGCTGAAATAAAAAGAAAAAGACAGGAAGATACTGTTGTAAGACAGTTGTTTTCTGCTGATTTACTGACTGTTATTCCATATAAAGGGATTCATTGATAGGGTTTTATCTGGCTGGAGTCTGTAACAGTGAAAAGTTTCATATTCATCAAATAATCACAAAGTAATGAGGGTACTCCTTTACTATGCATTTATAACACTTCTTTTATTTGGGGGAAATCTCAGTAATGTGCTTCTGTTGTAGACATGGTGCTGAACAAATGGGAATGTTCAGTAAACAGGGGTGGGACGTAAAGAATCATGGCCTTGTGGAGATGACACCAGCATCCTGTCAAGCCCTAATGGAGCCTGATTCAGCCAGTTATGCAACATATCAAGAAAGGAGAGACCAGGTTATCGCATGCACCACAGTCAAAAACCACCAGTGTCTGCAATGCAGCAGCAGAATTACAGAGGACCACTCATATCTTCAACCCTGAGATCTAAGGCGTAATGAACATGTGGGATGTGGATTTTGGAAAGTCCAGCATTTCTGTGCATGCCTTTGGGTAAGAAAACTACTCATGCTTTGCCATCTACCTGGTTAATTCAGGGTCTTTCTGAAAGAGTTCCCTGATTTCCTTTGACATGAATGAATTTAATGCTGTAGCTAATGAAATCAGTGAAATCGACATAGAACTGAGTTTTGGCTCCACTCAGGTGGTAACTGTTGCCATGCATGTTCTAGTACATTCACTTGACCTAATATTCCAGTCTGGTATTGAAACCATTGACTTGTTGGACAAACTAATCTCAGGCACACCACCATTTCCTGCCTGGTTTCAAGTCTGGGCTCTACTCATTTGACCACTTGATACTGATGTGGTTCATGGCAGGGACTACTGTACGTTCTCAGTTGGCTCCCTTATTCTTTTGCCAGACCACCTACCTAAGTACCTAAGGGTATCAGCTCTGATGATCCATTATCCTGAGGTAACTAGTGCTGTTAATCAAGTGCCCCAGTGTGTGTGTGTGTGTGTGTGTGTGTGTGTGTGTGTGTGTGTGTGTGTGTGTGTGTGTGTGTGTGTGTGTGTGTTTGTGTGTGTGCGTGTGTGTGTGCGTCTCTGTTGAGGGGTGCTCCCTACTGAAATGCTGGCACTTCAAATGCCAAATGCTAACTCTCTGAATAAAAATTGAAAATTATGGGAAGAGTGAATCTCGAACATTGCTCTTTTCCTTTAAACTTTTTTTTATTTTTTTTCTAAGAGACAAGTCCCTCTGCAACCCCTAATTGGAGAGGGCTTGGACCCCACCCCCTCAAGTTGTGTATACTAAATTCAAGATGGTCATACCTTGGAGAAAAGGGAATTTTCCAGGAAATAGTCATCTCTGACTGGAGAGACCAGTTGGCATAATGGTTAAGGTCTTCACCTTCCATACACAAGGTACAATGTTCGATCCTGACCTCCAAGCAATGCCTGCTTGGAGTTTGCACATTCTCCGTGTGTCTCCATGGGGTTTCTCTCATGTCTGAAAAACATTTCCATCTCAGGCTCACCAATTAATGGAGCTGTGGGCAGCAGCACAGATTCTACATGGTGCCCTATAGGGGGAAGACTTATACAGACCAACCACTTTGCGCATCTACTGTGGTGTGCATTATCCTCAAGAGGAGAACATGGATCACAGACTGTGTACCATGGCAGGGCTAGCCACTCGACTCTGTAAAATATGGCTCTAGGTGATTCGATCATGGTGACTAATGTTGCCAAGATGGGCATGGGTATTTACCAGTGATAAATGGGTTGAGGACCCAGCCTATTCTGACCTACGCCTGGGACCCTTGCTAACAGTGGGAGGGGTATATGTGCTCCTATTGG
This sequence comes from Protopterus annectens, assembly GCF_019279795.1. Taxonomy (NCBI): domain Eukaryota; kingdom Metazoa; phylum Chordata; order Ceratodontiformes; family Protopteridae; genus Protopterus; species Protopterus annectens. Next base: position 1,211,878,495 of record NC_056726.1, read on the forward strand.
CCAGTGTGTGCCCACCATAAAGCCCAGCAGCCCTGGGTAAATAAGCTACTGGCTGGCTGGTGTCTAGTTGCCCAGCCTGGGTTACCTGGGATAGCTCTGTTGAGCGAAAGCTGGACATAAAACCAACCAACCTGCCAAACATGAACTGAGAATTGCTACACTTAATGTAGGTTCACTGACAGGACGTAGCTTGGAAGTGGATGACATAATGCTGTGGAAGAGGCTGGACATCCTATGTATCCAAGAGATGAGATGGAAGGGCAGTGCAGCAAGCCACTTGGCTTGGGATCCAGACTCTACTACTCAGAAGGGGGACAGGCTAGAAATGATGTTGGAATTGTGGTGAGAGAGAAGCTTCAGAAGGCAGTGAGGGATGTCATCAGAATTAATGACAGGCTCATGGCAATTAGACTCCAGTGTAATGATAGGGCAGTATTCATAATCTCAGCATATATCCCACAGCAGGGTTGTGATAGTGAGTAAAAGAGTGCATTCAGACAGCAGTGGCAGGACAATATGAACTGGTGTTGATAATGGGTGACTTGAATGCACATATCAGGACAGACAGAATAGGATATGAGGACTGCCTGTGTCCACATGGGTGGGGTAACAGGAATAAAAGAAGGAGAAGCCATTCTAGACTTCTGTCTGGCAAATGGCTTGATAGTAGCCAACACATGATTCAGAAAGAGAGACAGTCACAAGATCACATACAAGAGTAGCCAGCATGCAATTCAGGTAGACCTCCTCCTCCTAGTAAGGAAAAGGCACTGGGGTAGAATCCACGATTGCAAAGTCATCCCCAGTGAAACAGCCGGCCCACAGCATAAGCCACTTGCTGCTGCAAGCAGTGGTCAGAGAAGGCTCAAAGGTCAACAGAGACCAGGCTAAAGACCTGGAAGTTGACTGAAAAGAAAGTACATCAGTTCAAGGAATTACTCAGGGCACTAGCGCCCCAAGAAGAGGAGGAGGAAATAGGTGGAGTTGAACAAGACAGCACCTAAAAAGAGCATGTGTTAGGACTACAGAAAAGATATGTGGCCGAGCCAAGTATGTAAATAAGGTACATAAGGAAAGATGATGGTGAAATGCAGAAGTCCGGGAAGTCATAAAAAGAAAAATGGAGTGCAGGAAGAAGTAGGAAATAGAAAAAAACTGACCAGGCTAGGAAAGACTACTGGCTGGCTAACAAAGAAGCTAAGAAAGAAGTTGCAATAGCAAAGAATAGGGCATCAGAAGCGCTGTACCAACTTCTGGAAAGTGACTCAGTAAGGGGGCACAAAGAAACTATATCAGGTTGCAAGGCAAAGACAGAAGGATAAAGAAGATAGTCAGACACCCTTCATAAGTGATGCCAGCAACAACCTGCTCACCAGCCCAGAGGACATCAAAGCCAGATGTAAGGAGTATTTCCAGCAGCTTCTGAATGAAGAAAACCCCACAGAAGCTGTACTGCCCCAGAAACAGCCTACAGTGAGAGAACAAGAGGAGCCCACCCTAGAAGAAGTAAGAACAGCACTAAGGAAAATGAAGTCAGGGAAAGCAACAGGCTTAGATGATGTGACAGCAAATATGATAAAGATGTTGGGTGAGATAGGGGAGAAATGGCTACTGAGGGTACTAATAGCAGTGTGGAGAGAAATGCGTATCCCAGATGACTGGAGAAAAAGCATACTCATGCCAGTGTACAAGAACAAAGGGGACATCCACAACTGTGGACAGTACAGAGGCATCAAGCTCCTATCACATTGTGTGAAAGTTCTGGAGAGGGTGATTGACAAACAGATATGCAGAGTAGTAGAATGTATGACAGGAAATGAGCAGTTCTGATTTAGATGAGGATGCAGTAGAAATGACCCAATGTTTGCAGTGAGACAAACACTTGAGAAGAAGCTAGAAATGAGGAGAAAGTTCAACTGGGCATTCGGAGAAAGCATATGAAAAGGTCCCAAGAAAGCTGATTTGGGCAGTACTGCAGTGGTTTGAAGTCCCAGAAACATTGGTAGAATTAGTACAGGCTATGTACAAGGACCCAATAACTCAAGTGCAAACAGTGTTCAACCCCACAGAAGGGTTCCCAGTGGGAGTAGGTGTACACCAGGGTTCAGCTCTGAGCCCACTACTGTTCATACTGGTGATGGACTACATTTGTAAACAGGTCAGAGGGGACAGATCAACAAAGTTGCTGTATGCAGATGATGCAGCATTACAGGCTGACTATGAGCTAGAACTTCAGCAAAGGATAGGAAAATTGAATGCAAAACTGAAGGCACATTGGATGAAACTAAGCACAGATAAGACAGTGGTAATGGCAGCAAATTGGGGAAATCAGAATAAGCTGGGAATAGAGACAGAAGGGAAGACAGTGAAACAGGTAAATAGCTTTAAGTATCTGGGATGGTTGTTTGAGGAGAAGGGAAGTCTGAATGAAGAGGTCAAAGCTAGAATCAGAGGGGCTGCAGCCAAATGACAGAGTGTCAGGTGTGGTCTATGACATAAGAATGCCAAAGAAGCTGAAAAGCAAGGTGTACAAAACAGTGGTGCAACCAGTACTACTGTATGGTACAGAAACCTGGGCAGTAAAGGCAGAACAGCGGAAGAAGCTAGAGGTGACAGAAATGAAATGCCTGAGAAGAGTGGTAGGATGCACACTGTGGGACAGACAAAGAAATGATGACATAAGAGCAGAAGCCAAAGTAGCTCCAATTGCAGAAAAGATCAAAGACAACATATTATGGTGGTTTGGACATGTGCAGAAAAGCAGAAGACAATCTGGTGAGGAAAATTTGGGACAGACAGGACGAAGGTAAGTGGAAGCAAGGATGTCCAGCAAAGAGGTGGATGGATTGTGTGAAAGAAGATCTCCGACAGTCAGGCATGAGTGCTGAAGAAGGCAGGAGAGTGGCACTGAATCGAGAGAGTTGGCAACAGTTAACACAATACCCCAACCCCATGTAGACAAAATGGGAAAAGGGGCTGATGATGATGATGATTTATTTCTGACTTAGTATACACAAGTTTGGTTTTTCAGCCACTCGGTCTCCATGTTTTAGGACTTGCTGTAGTGAGTCCTGACATTTCAAATGGTTAGGAGCACACATGCATGGAAAAAAGGCCATAGGCAATCCCTGTGGTGAAGCAAATGCTCACAACAGTCCTAAGCATTGGAGCAGGCCATAAGTGAAAGTGCTGCCATTGCTGAGATGCTGATGAGAGCTCAAAGCATCTTCATGACTGATTTCAAGACAGCCCCCCCCCCCCCCACCCTGGTCGGTGTAAAGTCTTATCAAGGGGAGACTTTTTGGTCAACAAGCATGGGAAAAAGCAGAGCAAAAAAATGAAATGATGCTCGTGAGTGCCAGTGGCTGTTTTTTTACAGATTTTGTTAACCCCCTCCCCCCATACACATACACACACACACACACACTCACATGCATACATTTTAAAATGGTGTTATTTCCCTCGAATTTATATCTTCTATATGTAATCTGGACTTAGTTCTGGATGACAGGTTAACATTTAAAGACCATATGTCATGTCCTTATAAATACATTATTTCATCTGAAAAGCACTGTCCACATGAAGCACTTCATTCCATCCTCAGACCTTTTGACAGTGGTTCACACTCTTATGTATCCTTGCTTGGACAATTGCAATGCAGAACACCTCAGACTGATCAATGAAGACTTGGCATAGCTACAACAGCTGTAGAATTGCACAGTCAAGCTTCAGGATGGGGGGGTCTCTATTATCCCTGTGTTTGGCATCTGCACTGAGTTCTGTCCTTGCCAGATCATTATGTAAGATCCAGTGCAGGACATGAAAGGTCAAAAACAATCTGCATCTTGTATGTTTGCTCCTGAGCATGTGTCACCTGTTTTACAGCTTATGGTTATCAGGTAAGGAACTGCTGGTTGCTCCCATGACTTATTTTGAGACCATGGGTAGACTAACTTTTGCTGGCCTAGAGCAGTTCCTGCAGTATCTACAACCCTCCTGAAGGGGCATGTGACTCAGAGGTCCTCAAAAGTATTACCTTTATAGGGCAATCTGCTTAAATACTGACAAAAGAGATGATTTTAATTATTATAATTTATTTTAATTGTATATTGTTTCCAGTCTCATTGCAGTTTTTTATGCTGAATCTCAAGTGATTTCTTTTTTATGATTTCTTTTGTACATTGCCTAGTTGATCTCACTTAACTCAATAAATAATAATATTGCAGGAAGTAGGGAGGGAAGACTGAATATCTCAAACCCGCCTTACCCTGTCTTGCATCAACTCTTAGAGAAGTGTAGTACAGCTGGCCCTGGTGAGCTTGTTGAAGTCTGTAACTCGGCTCTGACATCTGCACTGGGCATTATTGCCATATGGCATGTACATCTGGTCCACTTTGATGCTTAGGTCTGAGTGTCATGGTAGGCTGGGTGCAGGTTTGAGCTCAGGTGTTATAACACCAGTCTGTTAGAGGAAAGACTTCAACTGACTGATCATTCCACCATTTACCAGCTGTAGATCTTCTGGAGAAATTTGTTGTTCCTCTCCTGAGATATCTTTGTTGAGGCCAACTGACCAGGGGCTATGTTCTAAATGTTTTTTAGACTCTACAACCCAGTCTGTCTTTCCATTCAAAAGTGTTTTTTCAGTCAAGGAATGTCAGGTGGCTACTTGTGTCTTCATACTGTAGCTGGTCTTAACTAAATTGAGTGTACCATAACCAATGTGTTTCTTAGGATGGGCAGTGATCTCGCCGAATTTATCATCATATGGGCTTTGGAAAAGTTTATTTTACACTATAACTCTTGATTTTATTCCTTTGTTTCCTAGCATGCAACAAACCAAACCACATATGTTCTTGGCCTTTGACCCACCAGACTGGTTCTATCCTGCCTTGAGGTATTGGGTCTTATTCAGTACCTAATCATCATTTCCTGTCTCAATATATTAAAGAAGGAATTGGTTATTGCTATTCTCAAAAAGGTTATCTCAGACCCAGATGACATGGGCAATTATCACCTGATCTCAAACCATCCTTTCTGGACATGATGTTAGTCTGTTATTGAAAAGGCTGAGTATGAGAATCTAGAGTCTCACTTTAAGAAACAGAGCATCTCTGATCTATTTCATTCTGGAATTTGGACTTGACATAGTATGGAGACTGCCTGTTACAGCTGTTTTTAATGATAATGTTGCATGATTAGAGGGACTCTTCTATCCTTGTCCTGCCTAATCTGGCTGATTATAGTATTATGTTAGAAATTTGTATCAGTCACAGCTCTCAAATGTACAGATTTTCGCAGAATGTCCAGATTTTTGCCTCATATTTTTGGTCTGTTTCTTATAAAAGTGTGGTTTTTTGTCACGTTGTTGGTAAATCATTGAGGTTGAAGTCAGAAAATAATGATAGACATTTGAGTTTCAAGCTTCATACCCATCAAAAAATTCATGCTATCGCAAAATCTGTTATTCTATCGATTTTCTAAGTTTGCAAGAGGAATATTTAAAAGGTGTCCTTATTTTTAGGCCTTTGTTCCCCCTTTCTTTATGACTTTATCCATATTGTTTGCTCTAAGAGGTTGAGAGGTATGATATCAGTAATGTGTCTCAGGTGTGCCTCTACGTTGGTTTGCCTCCTACCTCTCTAGTCAGTCACAGGGAATGGTTTCAAGAAACAACTTTTCATTTTCCTCTTCCTACCTTCTTAAATGCCACATGCCACAAGGCTCCACTCTGGGTCTCCTGTTATTCATTGTAAACATGTTGTCCTAACAGAACGCATGCATTCAAAAGAAACATCTGTGCTAATACTGCCATACTGATGGCATAACCTTCAGCTATAACTTTCCTTCTCTCAGGATTCTATGCTATTTATAAACTCCTTGGTGGATGACATGGGCTGCATTCACCAATAAATTGATCAAAGTTAGTATTTTTAAGGCTATTGTCATGGTAGTGCATGCAAAAGTTTGGAAGAAAATACCTGAACACTTGTCTACAAGGGGGCAGGGCCAATTGATTACATCACACAGAGACGGGCATTTATTGCAAAGGCCCAGCATGCATGTTTAAGGAATCAGAGCTGCAAAACAAAAATCTTGGTCCACCTTGAAATGAGAGCCCTACTACTGGAAAGATCAGTCCTCCACTCCAGGAAATGAATGGGCTGTAGAGCTCTCAGAATTAGCAGGTCAGCACAGCAACTAGAATGGTAAACTGAATGGTAAGATGAGGACCGGAGCAAAAAAAAAAAGCATTTATGAGCATTCATGTCCATATAGATATATATATATATATATATATATATATATATATATATATATATATATATATATATATATATATATACACACATATAACTAGATAGACATATATATATATATATATATATATATATATATATATATATATACATATATATATATATACATATACATATATACACACAGACACACACAGACACACACACAGACACACACACACATCGCATGCAGATGTTCAAAGGATCACTGCTGCCATAGCCTTAACTATATGGGTTATATCCTGCCAAAGATATAACAGTGGGCCAGCTTCCAAAGCTTCAGGGTACCTTCCGTGCACCCACACTGTCAGGCAGCTCAAGCTGAGCTGACTAAAAGGCATGCTTTGGGTGCAAAGCCATTCAGAACTTTCCTGCTAGCAGAGAGGGAGGCTGAACTCTAAAAGGACAATGTTAGGAACAAGAACAAATAAATGTTCACACCCTGGCATAAACAAAAATGAATCACTCCAAAAAACAAGGGGGATGGGGGAATGGATTGGCTGCTGTAGCAGTGATCATTCAAGCATCTACTTTTATGGCAATTTTTACTTATATGACTGTACTATGTGCATCATATTGATCACTGTTGCAGTAGCCTTAGCTATTTGGGTAGATTACCATAGCTTACTACACCTGGGAGTTATTTATTTATATATTTATTATTTATTTGCTTTTGTTAACCAGGAAAGTCTACTGGGCTGAAATGAGCCCATTTTCAGTGGAGGCCCTGGGAGAAAAGCTCAAAAAAATTTACATAATTAAAGATTATTTAGAGAGTTAATAACAGCATTTAACAATATACAATAGAATAATACTGGAGTCAGAAGTGACACAGTAACATAGGCAATGTATAGCAACATTTTGTGGAAGACTCGGGTTCTTGGCAGGTATTCAATAGATCAGACAGATAAAGATAATCTGCACTTACACAATTTTTACACACCATGTGAGGCAAGGTGAGGCACACTGTGCTGTGATTAAGAGTGAGTACTCAATAGGGAGAGTGAAGAAGAGTGTGGGTATCTGAGAGATGAGTCAGGTTAGTAATCAGGTGACTGAGGAATTGAGGCTGGTACAAGGGCATAGCCAATGAGAGGAGAGATGTTGGTAGAGTGATTTTTTTTTGAATGACGGGACATTATTTATAGTCCATAGAGAAGGTGGAAGGGCATTCCAGAGTTTAGCTACAGTGAAAGAGTAAAGGTATTGGGCTACAGGGAGTTTAGGTCTCTTAATTTGGATAAGTGATTGAGAAGGAGAAGAGTCCAGGAGCACCTGAAGAATTGTCCTAGTAAAGTTTGCTCTGGACCTAGAGAAGGAATCAGACTTATAGTGCTTTGTAAAAGTATGGACAGAGAAACAAGTAGATGTTTCTAGAATACTTCTGGAATCCATCCCTTTCCAAAAGCCATAGATGAAGTCATTGCCCTGGTAGAGTGGGTCTTGACCCTGCCTGGAACAGTTTTGTTATGGTGAGTGTAACAAGAAGTACTAGCCTTAGGCAACCATTTGGAAATAGTCTGTTTTCAAAGCTTGTCCCTTCTTCTTAACTTACATAAAATTAACCACTGATCCAAAGATCTAAAAGATTTAGTTCTGTAAGGATAGTACCTGAGTTGTCCATGGACATGCAAGGCATGGAGTATCCTTTTTCTTGCATTTGTAGGTTCAGGAAAGAAAATGGGAAGATGGATAGTTTAGCTTATAGTAAATTTGGATACCACTTTAGACATAAAAAAAGGATTCCTTCTCAAAGAAACCCTGTTTCTATAGAAAATGAGATAGGGTTGACTCGTCATAAGAGCTTGGAACTAAGATACTCTTCTAACAGAGAACATAACAATCAGTAAAAGTGTTTTCCTTGTTAAGAACCTCAACTCAGTCAGATTAGCTGGTTCAAATGAAGTAAATGTTAGCCTTCCTAACACAAAATGAAGATCCCACAGACAGGCCAGTGGTTTTCTTGTGGACCTCTTATGCAAAACCTCTTTCATGAACATTTTGACATGATACTGTATTGAATGAGGAGGATTCATGGGCAGACATGCTGAAATGGGTGAAAAATGAACCTTGATAGAGGAATAAGCAAGGCCGTAGAATAGTAACTCACACAAATTTTGGAAAACCAGAGAACAACTAGCCCTGAATGGGTGCAGGTTATGTATTTGGCACCAACTAGAAAACCTTTTCCATTTGCTTATATATGATTTTCTAGTAGCAGGTTTTCTTGCGAACATTAGTACCTGCTGTATGTCCTCAGTAAACAGGTGCCTAAAAGGAATTAAGACCCTATCATCCAGACAGTCAATTAAAGTCGATTTATGTCAGGGTGCATCGAACATCCTTGTTCGTATGTAAGTAGTTCCAGACTGAGGAAACTTGTGGTAATTGCCCCTGGCCATTTCCAAAAAAAGGGGGGAGAACTATGGTTACCTGGACCAGAAGGGAGACACCACAATGATCTTGGTGGGATTCCTTCTCAATTTTCAGAAGTACTAGTTGAAAGGGTGGAAAAACATACAGGAATATTCTTGTTCAAGAAAAAGAAAAGGCATCTGTCTTCTAGGCCTTATTGCATTGAGGCCTGGAACAGAATCTGGCCAGTTGATTGTTTAAAGAGGAGGCAAGGAGGTCTACTTGAGAAACCCCACACTTGGATCAGAATGTGGAACCCCCCGTTCTAGTTTCCATGTTTGAGGGTCTGGTCTTGTCCTGCTCAGCTTGTCTGCTACAGTGTTGCTCTGATGGAATGTAGGATGCCAGCAGAATGAGACTGTGCTGTGAAGCTATATTCAAAGCCAACACGGCTAGTCTGGAAAAGATGTATGATCTAGTTCCCATTATGGTATTCCCAGTAACCACTTGAAAGGGTTCCAGAGACCAACGATGGTTTGGAGTTGAGAGCCTTGATCAGGGCAAGCATCACCTTGACATTTATGTGCTTGCATCTTTCCTTGGTCTCTCACACCCTCTGTACTTTTATCCCTCCTGGATCTGCTCCCCATGCAAAATCCAAAGCATCTCTGGTGACTGATTGCTTTGCAGCAGGGAAGAAGGAGGGAAGACCTGGATTTAAGGATATCTGGGATTTGAAAAAATAAGGGGTGTTAATGCTGGAACCAAAGAGATTTCAGATACCACTGTATATTTCTCATTTGGAGTCTTGTCAGGTGTATCATGAGAATCATAGATGTCATGAGTCCCAAAATCCTAAGGTATTCCCTCACAGTAACCGAAGTCTGAGTGGAAAACCTTAGAAACAGATCTAGATAAAGATCTATTCTTTCCTGTGGAAGAAAAGCTCTTTGAAATAAGGTTGTCTAGTTGACATCACAGGAACAGTCAGCAAATACTTTTGAATGTTCTCTGGAAATCACAGATTGTGTAAGAGATCTTACACTGAAGAGAGAAATTCCTGACACTTTGAAAAAGACTGTGGAAAGATAAGCAAGTCATCTAAACATGGAAAATTTAGATACCCTGCAGTCTGCAATGAGTTATAACTGTAGCTAAACATTTTGTGAACAACCTTGCTGCAGTGGATATTCCAAAGAGTAAGGCTGAGAACTGATAATGTGATCCAGGTACACAAAATCTCAGGAGATATCTGAAGTCTGAATGAATAGGGATGTAATGATAAGCATCTTTTATGTCTAGTGTTGCCAGGAAACTTGAAAGGGGAAGAAGAGGTAACAGGTTGTGAAGTGGCATCATATTGAATTTGGGCACTATCATGAACAGGTTTAGAAAAGAAAGATCCAGAACTGGTCTCTAAGAATTTTCTTTGGCACTAGGAACATCTGTGAAATAAAAACCCTTCCCCACCTGGAAGAGATGAACTGGTTCTATCACTCCTTGGGACAGCATGTCCAGTCTGATCTGGAGGATGAAGAATGACCCACCCTGGAAAGTAGGAATTTCCTCCTACTGCCATCTGCAACCTTGCTAAATGATTTTCAGAATCCATTTGTCTGAAACTATCTGTTGGCAAACTGAAAAATGGAAATATCTGCAATTCTACTCTTGCCTGGTTCAAAGATTACCTCACTGGATGCAACAGACCCTATCACCCCTCCTGCCAGTAAACCTAGGAGTTCCCCAAGAGTTTATATTAGGCCCTCTGCTAGTCTCTATATTTACAAATAATCTTCACCTGTCCACACCCCAGGTTTCCCACATCAAATATGCAGATGATTCTACAGTAATATGCACCGCACCCTCTCTACTAGAACTACAGATCCTAACACAAAAAGCCTTTCTTGCAGTCAAATCCTGGTTCATAAACACTCAATTCTAAACCCTAAAAAAAAATAAACTTATGGGGCAGGATTCACGATGGCTTGCATTGAGTCTAAGAGTAGTGTAAGACTCCATGCAGAAATAGTCCAAAATGACAAACAACACACCAAACCCACACACATTGCCAACATCCAACCTGACAGGTTCAGTGCAAAATCCCCCACCCCCCCCCACCAAAAGGCCAAATATCTATCCCAGCAGAGTGCTGTCCCCCTGATATTGCAGATGCTCAGGTAACAGCCAGCGTCTCCAAAGCAAAACACACAGCATCACTGGGACCAGATGGTGTCCTGGGCTGTGTCCAACATGAACTCCAAGAAGAACTGAACACCAAATAAAACTACTGCTCAATCTCAGCCTTACCACAGGATATGTACCCAAAGAGCAGTGTACAGAAACAGTGGTCCCTCTTCACAAAGATGGTGACTGAATGGATACTGCAAACTATCACCCCAGAATCCTGACTAGCTTGGTCTGCAAAGCTATGGAAAGGATCATCATGGACCTCAGAAATAAAGATATTGGGGACCTACAGACACTGGACCCTACCCAGTGTGGTTTTCTTAAGAGCAGATCCTGCCCCTTAAACCTGGTTGAGTCATTTGAAACAGTCACCAAGGCCATTGATGAGGGGAAGGTGGTCCACACAGCCTATCTGGACCTTGCAAAAGCCTTCCATACAATACCCCACTTGTTCATTATAGATACGCTTTCCAGCTTAAATATAAACCCCTATGTCAGTAGATGGGTTGCAAACCAGCTCAAGGACAGAACTGACATGGTCAGAAATGCTGCAGCCATGTCAGACTCCAAACCAGCTACAACTGGCATCCCACACGGCTCAGTCCTGGGACCTCCCATGTGTGGTATATATTTCTCAGAGGTACAGGCCAACATGGAAGGACTGTGTCTGAACAAGTTTGCAGATGACTACAAACTGGGCGTCATATCTGACCCTCCAGCTGACACAAGCATCCTACAAAAGGGCCTCATAGAAACAGACAACTGGTGCCAGAGCCATGTCATTAAGCTAAATGCAGAAAAGTGTATAGTCATCCCCTTTGGAAAAACAGTAAGTGCCCACCAATTACCACATAGGTGTTAACCCATTAAGTACTTTAGAAGTAATAAGAGACCTGGGGACACAAGTTGATAGAAATCTTGCATTTGACAACCATGTGGCCATAGTGGTTAGAGAAACATTTCATATACCCAAGTAATCATGAAGGTATTCACATCTAGATCAGGGGAAGTCATCGTGCCTCTTCAGTCATCCTTCATCAGGCTCACAATTGAGTACAATGGCCCTTGTGGGATGTACCTTAGCAGACACCTCCAGCAACTGGAAAGACCCAAAAGTACCTCACCAGGAGGACCAAAGGGCTGTAACAGATGCCATGTGTTGCCTGATTAAACAAACTGCAGCTCCACACAGTGGCATACTGCCTGCCCAGAGGTGATCTGTGCCTGATGTATAAAGCCATGTCCAAGCTGGAATCAATGCACATGCTGCACCTTGTAAAATCTGAATGCCATTGAGCTATGCACATGAGAGACCTGAACCCCAGCACTGACATAAATAGGACATGCTGTAGTGATTGATCCATAACACAGAAGCTCCCTCCACTCTTGAGTAAACTCCAAGTCCAGGTTAGCCAGAGAGTCCCTCATTGACTCTCCTCAAGAGGAATCTTGATGAGTGGATGGGAGATTGTAGGTTTACCCTGGGTATCACTTTTATGTCACGGTTAGACAGAGGCACAGTATACTAACCTTGAAAAATGTCATGGCAAACTCCAGTTAAAATGTGTGTTGAAGGACAAACACACTCTCTGACTAGGATTAGAAATGGCCTAGGGCACATAGCCTAGTGTTTCTCAATGTCCACTCCAGTTGCGGAACACACTACTAATGTTGGACAAGCCTGGTTTAAGTAGGCCATAGCTGAACAAAATGCAACATGGTCATATTTGCAAAACTGGCCCTTAACCAGTCTGGTGTGCTCAGTATGAATATTTAAAGCAGTGATAGGACTGAAACCCAGGATACTGTCCACCACAGCGAAAGGACTGAACCAGTACACTATACAATATTACAGTGTTTGGTCAGTATGTAAGAATGTTGACAAGTGTACGCAAACTATCCCATGGAAACCCTGCAGGCACAGCATAATCCTTGTTGGGTTCAGACACAAAGCAGATGGGCAGTAAGAACACAACATGACCTCCAACACACAACTATAAATGTCAAATATTGTTCAAGTTCACACACAACCACAAATGTGGTGGACCTCAGATCTCAACATATGGAAAGGTCACACTGGGCATGCTCACATACTTTGATAAATGAGACATATGTCAGGCAACAAACCATGGAAAGCCTGAACTGGGCATGCTCACACACTTAGGCCATGTCTCAGTATAGCAGTTGGCCACACATATCTGGCATTTGTATGTGTTAAGCCAGAAACCTACCACAATACAGCAGTCTGCCCAGTGCACACAGTTAAATGACAACAGAGACATAAGTAATATAGTGGAACCCTGTCATATTCAAACATCTTCCACAGATACACAAGTTGTTCATAGAAACAGGGAAAGCTATGGCAATAAAGATCTGCAAACAGTTTCTCAGCAACAAATATTGTGCATCCCAAACATAAACATATGGGTGCAGAGGTCGATACTAGGCTGTTTGCCCTAGGGAATACATAAGCCTAGCCAGAGTGTATTTCGCATCTGCCTCCCCTGTATAGTAGCCTACTGTGCCTCTGGAAATAAGTCACAGAAGGCACCGTTTAAGGCTAGTGTGCTGTGCCTCCGTCAAGCAGGGACACAGTGGAGATCCCAGGGGTTGAGTTTGCTATGTCACATCCATGTGGCTGGAGTTTGCTGGAAGAGGGTTGGCAAGGGGCTATGTCTAACATTAATTGGGATTCAATTCCAGACTGAGGGGAGCTTTATCTGCAGTGTCTGTACAATTTCACTGTCAAAACTTGCAAGTGATGATTGTGAGGGATTGAAGTGTCTTGCCAATACTGTTCAGAGATGTCCTCCCTCTGTGGGATATTGCTCTGTAATGTATTAGCTCCCTCCTTCTGTTGTACACCTTATATATCGCTGGTATAAACCACACAGGTCTCCTGTTGTGGAGGAGTCTTGGTTTTATTTGGGATAGTGTGATCAATGCAAACCTTCCGGATGCTCATAGAATGCATTTGTAAAGGATTCTGCAGATTTGGCTGTATAATCCTTCAGCATGGGGCCATTGAAGTATTCCACCCCAGTCTTCACAAGTGCAAAGTCTGCTTTTGAGAAATACTTTGTTTGCAGTGATTTCCTTGCTTGGGGGTGGGGATGGGATATGGATGTCCAGGGAAAGTTGGTTATGGTCAGATATCAACAATGGTGGTCTACCTCTGGTGTGGAACATAGAGTCCCCATGTTGCTGATGGTCAGGTCCAATATGTATTCCCCCTTGTGGCTCTGGTGGCTGGTTCTGCCATAGCACATGGATTCACAAATTGTACTAGATGTAGGGTGATGTTGTTGAGGCCTGAGTAGTTTCCCCACTCAATATTCCTGTACCTGAATTTAACCACTGTAATGGTGTATGTGAACACCTTCATATCCTACACTGTTCCCAGGGAAGCCAAGTGTGGTTCCTGGATATGGGAGGGGTGGTCTGAACTACACACCAAACCAAAAGTCAGTTTTGTACAATGCTAGTTGTATATGTATGGCCTGTCATGCTTAGTACAGTGGTAATAACCGAGAGGTGTGTGTATCTGTGATGTATATGGATACACCCCCTGGTTGTGTTGTGTGTTACAAGTCCTGTGGTCACGAAGCATGGTATAAAACATAACCTGGCAGTGATGATGTGCATATGTGACCCTGAAGTAGGCGTCTGTTAATGCATATATATTCTGTCAACCATACTGAGGGATAGTAATAGATGTACATACCTCCTTCTAAATAATGATGTCAGCACCCTATAAATACTGCAGGAGAAGGGAAACCACCCAGTAATTTGAATAGCGCGCTCTGCTAATGCGTCTCTCTCAAGTGTCATAACATAGTTAGGTAGGGGTTTAAATCCTGCAAATGCTCAGTGTGTTTGGGTGGGGGCAGGGTGTGTGCCATTCTCTTTGAAAGAAATGGACCTTTTGGCAACTGGAATAACACACTACATGATGTACATTCCTCTTTGTAAAGACTGATGATGTCAGCACCCTATAAGTATGGCAGGAGAAGGGAAACCACTAAGTAATGTGAATAGTGCACTCCGCTAATGTGTCTCTCTCAAGTGTCATAACATAGTTAGGTAGGGGTTTGAATCCTACAAATGCCATGTGTGTTTTTGTCACAGTTTGTCAATGTGTGGTGGGTGTTGCTTTTATTATGGTATGACATATAATTATAACAGTAATTTCAATGCACACATCAGGTATGTGTGTGCCACATAGAGATATGTACCTGTGACCTTAAATAGTTCCTATGTGTGAAGCCTGCCTCATGTGAATACAGCTGTTACCTGTGCCAGCATGTTCTGCAGATTCCCAGACTGTACGCCATACATGTATGTTGTTGACAATGCAGGCTACTGCAGTGATCTGTGTCCCAGGCCAAATGGATGACACACACTCATGAAAGCTGTGATATATTAATGTGGGTGAGGGTTCATGTCTGGAGTATATGTCACACATGTTATAACACAGCAAAGTCTGTGAGTAATGGACATCCAGTGTAGGTGTATGGCAACTGTTGCTGATATGCATAAAGACACTATCTTGCTTAGGCAATACACCAAGGGACTGCACAATACCTTTGGAAATGTGAATATCACAGGATAGACAAGAAAACACTTGTCCATATGTACACATCATTACCCGTTCTACATGATAGGTGCTGCCACCTACATGACTACTGGAATACTATGTTAAGTACATGCTGATGACAAAGTTACAGTTGCGTTACAGTAATAGATCATGGCTTGGACAACAGGTATCCATCTGTATGATACCCAGGAAAAAAGTGTGGAAAAATCCCGCACCAGGCTCTGGTGTATCTCCTCATCCTCTGCAGCTGAATAACAGGGGTTGCGCTGATGCACCATCGCCCTGGAAGGAAAAGAAAGATATGTGAGCAAGTAATATGGCACACATAATACTCTACTGTACTGATATCACTGAACTGCCATATATAGCATCTGTCTGTCAATCAGGTGATACACATGTAAATTAACACATATCAGTGCTCAGCCAACAACTGTGTGACAGTGCCTGGCACACTCCATACAACAAACTAGTATACACCAGCACTCAGCACACTGTTTGAGGTCCAATGCGCAACCTCACACTGGGGGTATGTATCAAGCTAATGGATGGGGAATATTGTCATCCCATGCAATGCATGCAATGCACAGTTACAGTTTCAATGGTAATCCACTCTAGTCTTTGCTGCCATACCCCTACCTACACCGCAGTCATATACAGGGAACCACAGCACAACATATGGCAATGTAGTATGTTTGTATCCCAATAACTGACACATCGTTCTCTGGCCTCACACTGAGGACACACACTACCATGACAGACACAAAGTCATGCTGAGCAATCACACCATTACAAACCTTGCACACAGTCAGTGGCACACTCATTCCACCTCACATAGTTGGTATTGCAATGACTACATGTGTGTGCATTGTGTCATAGGTAGGTACCATGCTATTGGCCCTGGGCCTACGGCAGCATAGTGCTATGCTACCTTGCCCCTTGGGACACATGTAATGTGATTGTACTTGCTCCTGTCACACAGTTACACAGAGGTGACTCATACGGCATATTACCTATCTGCATAACATTCATCACGGGTATGTCTGACATCTACTAATAAGGAGCCTTGCTTGTTAATGCTGGGTGGTTTAGTCCAGGGTATGGCTTATTTGTGGATAGCAACCTGTATCTCCAGCATGTGCTCTTTACTGCGATGACAAGGATGAGGGCCATAGGTCATTTAGGCTGGACAGATTGTGAGGTGTTACCATGGCGGTTGGACAACTGGTATGTGTGTGACATAACTCTGTATATCCAGCAGTGGTAACCTCTGTGTAGGTAGTATGAAAGCACTCTGTGGTTTTCTCAGTCACTCTGCATAGGGGAATGTGTTTTAGGGCATTATCACTCTTTGTTAGGTATGTCTGTGTCCTTTTCCCTTGCTGTAGTTGTCATGGGAGGTACACACTGTGTAGGATATTGTGAGGTGTAGAGGGGTACAGTGACCTAAATTTCCCTAGCTGACACACCATTTCTGATGACACGTACCATGTACAGGGATTACAAGACTAGTGTGCCACTGTGAATATCAAAGGGGAGGCTATTGTACACTTGTTTCCCATGTTCCCTTCTGACACCTCCAGTAGTAGGCAGGCAACCACCTATGTGGTAGTTAGTAGTTAAAGTGTTTTGGAATGGGGTATGGTACTCCAGTATCCACACTGGTGTTCAGTCCATGCCTTTGTCACCAGGCACCTGTTGCAATACATCTGCCCACATGTGCCTCTCTCAGTCTATATATATATATACATATAGAGAGAGAGAGAGAGAGAGAGAGATATTCATATACACACATATATATAGACATTCATATCTGTCTGTATATGTGTATGTATCTATAGATATCTATATATGTATGTGTCTATTACATATATATGTATATACATATTCTATCTAACTATATATATATATATATATATATATATATATATATATATATATATATATGTCTATTTATACATACCTCTCTATCTATGTACATATATATATATATATATATATATATATATATACATATACATGTACCTATACATATATTTATATATACACATACACATACACACACTAACATACTTCTAAACATCCATTGCTGTACAACCTACATTGATATGTGCACATAGCAACCTTCAACTACATATGTATGTCCAGCCTTCACTAACAGTTGCAGTATGTCCCTTGCCCTATGCACATCTTCATATACATATAGATACAGACTGCTAACACATATGGAGGGTTCACAGTATGTAGATTATTAGATTATGTAGTTTACATTACCTTTGTTTCTGGCAGCTTTTTTGGATGGCTTGCTGCTGGATGGCTTGCTGCTGGCTGGGTGGCTTGCTGCTGGCTGGCTTGCTGCTGGATGGCTTGCTGCTGGATGTCTGCTGGCTGGCTGGCTTGCTGCTGGCTGGCTGGCTGCTGGCTGGCTAGCTTGCTGCTGGCTGGCTGGCTTGCTGCTGGCTGGCTTGCTGCTGGATGCCTGGCTTGCTGCTGGCTGGCTGGCTTGCTGCTGGATGCCTGGCTTGCTGCTGTCTTGATGGCTTTTTTTTTTGGTGTCTCTCTCTCTCTCTCTCTCTCTCTGTCTATCTCACTCTCTCCCTCCAGTTGCTGCAATGATATTATTGCATGTGTGGACTGGGAGTACAGGCTGCTTTTGTAGGTATCTGCACATGTGCATGTGATGGCCTCTGCACCAATTGTTGGCCAGCATTTACTAATTGCATGCAGCCTGCTGTGTGGTAATTGCAGTTCTCACTGTGATTTCAGGACAGTGCTATAAAATGTTAGGTTAGGTAGGCATAGGCCTTTCGTTTTTTCAAGGTGGGGGCCATGCAGGTTTGCTGTGTACACTGTTGTGTGAGTCAAAAGGTTGGTATGTCTCTCATATCTAAGGCTGTGTTGTAGCCACTGAAATGAATGTTGTACTGAAACCTGACTGTTGCTTCTTCCAGTTCATTCTTCTCAGTGTGTATGTTAAATCACACCTAATAATGCTAATACTGTTTACATGGGAGTATGTACTTTCCTGTGGGACTTGTGGATTAACTGGTATACAACAGTAGCTCTTGCAATTTCTTGCTATGGCTTCACTATTTAGCCTTTACATTCACTCCTTGAAGGCCTGCTATTTGTCTTTACTGGAATGTGTTGCTATGGCTTTCCTATTTTCCATTTACATTCACTCCTTGTAATGCATGATATATTTCTTTCAGCAGCAGTTTCTTATATGTTTGGTGTGGTTTGGTGGCACTACATGCAGTCTGGTGAGGCCAAGGTGTGGGGTTTGACACTTACAAGGGTATCTTATTTTGCTGCTGAGCAGTAGTGGGGCCTTGTACTTTGTAAAAACAGTTATGAATATCAGGCACATGCAGTGCTTGTAAACTGCTATACTGTCCTTAGTTTATTAGATGGCTACATCCTTTGATATTTCTGGGTTGTACTCCTACATGAGGGTATGCTTGTGGAAGCAGTTCTACAGCTATTCGCAGAGTGTGTAAGCAGACAGGCTGATATGCCTGTGGGTTTCTGACACTTGCAGGCCTCAGATACTCTCAGGTATATATTTGAGCAGCCTCAGGGAATGGTACATATCAGTGGGATACACCCGTGATATATTTCAGATATTCTGCAGTTGTGATTGTGGGGTATTTTGAGCATATGTATTACTACACCATTTCTGACATGCAAGTAGTGTCTACTTTAACTTATTGACAGTTACCATTACGTGGGATTCCCCACCTTTCTGCCTATTGTTAGTACATTTCACAGGGAGTCAGTGGGGCACAGTTAACATTTGTTTGCAAATCAGGGACATCCCTGTAAATCAGTCACAGTTGGGAGGTCTGGCCTCTTACCTATTCAAATATGGCAGTGTTTATCCTACTCTGATACTCTGTGTGGTTTGCAAGGTGCTACTGTAACATTATTACCTACTAGCATGGCTGATCTCTTATCACACTAATGTAATGCAATTCCACAAGAATTGCCAGTAAAGATACAAGAAACAAGCTTTGTGTAATAGCCTTCCTATATTCCCTTTACATTCAGTCCTTCTATTTCGTGATATATTGCTTTCAGCACAAAGTTCTAGTATATCAGTCATGGCTTAGGGGTAAGTCATACAAACTAGTGTTTCCAAGGTCCTGGGTTTGAGACTGACAGGGGAATTTTATTTTTCTGCTGAGCAGACTACATGCCTTGTCATTCGGAGTGACTAAGGCACTTTTAAGCAATTGTAAGTGGGTTTGCTATGGTTTGTGCGGAGCGCATGCGCAGTGCCGCTTAGCTTCATGCACACACGCTTAGCTAAGCGAACACAAGCGCACACCAGCTGACTACTGCTTAAAAGTGCTTACTCTCGCTAACACCCGCGCTAATTTCTTTTAAAGAAAAGAAAATGGAGAGATAGGAAAGTGGTGAAAAAGGGGGCACAAAGAGGGTAGGACAGTAGGAAAACAAGCTCGGTATTTGCAGGAAGGATGTAGGGAAGGCCCATAGCTGCCCATTTCTTTATCAGCAACAGCTGTGCATATGTGTGTAATTTGGTGTGAAATTTGAAATCTTCAACCCCTGAGAGAGGGGGGTGAGGACAACAAAATATGTTGTACAGCCAGTTTTAATTATCAGTTGACATGTCCAGCATACATGTCTGCGAAACGGGCAGCTATGTATGGGGCGTAATTTTTTTGTGGGAACAGAGTGCCCTTTTTTATTTTTTTTTTCAGGTGAGAGTGGAATGTGAGGTACAGGAAGTAGGTATATTTGGGTAGGTAGGTTGGGGAGGTTAACAGACAAGACAAACAAGACACATACAGGGGTGGAGTATGACACGTGGGGGGGAACACAATTGACGGGGACGGATGTTTGGATATCGTAAGCCCATGAGCCCACAGATGGCAACAGTGGAACTGAGAAGCCCACCCATGGGCAGTTACCACTGCGCCTTCACTGCCCAGGATGGGGCTGTGCTGGGGGCTGTATAGGATGGGCAGGCACACCCGTGAGTTGCGCCACCCGTGCCTCAAGCTGACACAGGGGTTCAAGCACAGAATGCCTGATCTCGCTACACACCACAGATCGGACACTTTGGAGGGTGAGTTGACGTTCTCCTCCGGCCATGCTTGCAGAGGGGGGATGAGCCACATCCCCTGCAGCGCTTCCACCCGAAGGTGGCACAGGGCCACCGGAGGAGGTTCCGGCCTGGGCACTAGAGCCAGGTGCACTCGCCAGCTGAGGTGGGAGAGGTGGGTTCGTTGGAACCCGCCTTCCCTGTTGTCCTATGTTTAGCAGTATTTTATGACATTTTGGTTTAGTAACAAACAACACCATTCAAAATTAGTTGTAACAGCATGCATCAGTATTCCCATTAACCAAACACCAATGAATTCCAAACATTGAACAGCAAGCATAACACATGCATATTTACAACAACAGTACACAATCCAACAGCATGCAGGGTTGATTGATGGCAACAGGCCATCAGGTTTGGATATGTGAACAGGGCACATGGATCAACGTACATGCAGATATGTATGAACCAACAGGACAAATGTCCATGGGAATTAATTGTGAATACACATACCCAGTTTGGTGTGGAATGGCATTATTTGTGAAATAGGGTAGGGTGAAGAAATATTACATTAACAACTTAAACTACCTATACATATGCTGTACATTTCTAGTAGCTACAGATATATATACCCTACATGTCTTAGTACAGTTTCCTATATGTAACCTTAGGAATGTTGGTGGTGGGAATGTTACTGCTACATTAATATACATTCCATTTTATTCATACATGTTCATATCTGGCTGTGTTCAGGTACAGCATCCTGCTACATTTGATTTATATGGCTCTAGACAACTGTGGATGTTCAGTATTTCATACAACCATACTATCTCCATATTGCAAGGGTACAGCAACATATCCAAATTGTGGGACAGACACATTCCAGGTTCAGTACTTTCTTAAACCCATTTCACTCTTTGGTTGTGGCTGTCTCATTCATTTCATAATGTACTGACTGCAGTATAACTTTATTCCAGACTTATTACAGCTTTCTTGGTCGATTCATACCTCTTTCTCACACTCTCACTTGTTTTATTTTACAATTCATGATGGTACTGAATTCTAGGCGTTATTAACATTTCTTACTTGTTACAGCAATCCTTTCCAACAGACTCACTTATTTCATATGGCAGATTTTAAAAGGGGATGTAGTTGACACATGTCTATCCTCTGTAGATTGTTCACCAGTCATTTTCAGGCTGAAGCAGTTATCTGATATTACAATACAGGTGGAAAATCTCTATTTGACACTTATAGGTTCATAGGTTCATACTAGGCTATCTGCCCTAGGGCATTTATAAGCCTAGCCAGAGTATGTTTGGCTTTCGCCACCCATTTTAAATTTATTTTGCTATGCCCTTTTTCGAGGTTAGTATACTGTGCCTCTGTCTAACAGTGACACAGAAGTGATACCCGGGGTAAACCTACAATCTCCCATTCACTCATCAAGATTCCTCTTGAAGAGAGTCAATGAGGGACTCTGCCTAACCTGGATTGGGATTTTATTCCAGAGTGAAGGGAGCCTCTGGGTTATGAATCTGTCCCTCCAGCATGTCCTATTTATTTCAATGCTGAGGTTCAAGTCTCTCGAGTGCGTAGCTCGATGGGATTTGGATTTTCTGAGGTGCAGCATGTCCATTAATTCCAGGTTGGACATGGCTTTATACGTCAGGCACAGATCGCCTCTGAACAGTTGGTATGCCACTGAGTAGAGCTGGAGTTTCTTTAACCGGGCAGCATATGGCATCTGTTTGAGCCCTTTGATCCTCTTGGTGAGGTACTTTTGGGGTCTTTCCAGTTGCTGCAGGTGTCTGGTAAGGTACATCCCAAAAGGGGCATTGTACTCAAGTATGGGCCTGATGAGGGATGAGTAAAGAGGCACGATGACCTCCCCTGATCTAGATGTGAATCCCTTCATGATTAGGTGGGCTATATAAAATGTTTTTCTAACCACTTTGGCCATGTGGTTGTCAAATGAGAGATAGCTATCAACTTGGGTCCCCAGGTCCCTAATGACTTCTTCTGTACTTAATGGATTACCACCTATGTGGTAATTTGTGGGCACTTTGTTTTTGCCAAAGGGGATGACTATACACTTTTTGGCATTTAGCTTGAGGCCATGACTCTGGCACCAGTTGTCTGTTTCAATGAGGCCCTTTTGGAGGATGCTTGTGCCGGCTGGAGAGTCGATTATGGCACCCAGTTTGCAGTCATCTGTGAACTTGGTCAGCCACAGTCCTTCCGTGTTGGCCTGTACCTCCAAGAAATATATACTGAACAAGAGGTCCCAGGACTGAGCCTTGTAGGACACCACTTGTAACTGGTTTGGAGTCTGACATGGCTCCAGCAATTCTAACCATGTGGGTTCTGTCCTTGAGCCAGTTTGCAATCCATCTAGTGACATAGGGGTTTATATTTAAGCTGGTGAGCTTATCTATAATGCCCGAGTGGGGTATTGTATCGAAGGCTTTTGTGAGGTCCAGGTAGGCTGTGTGGACCACCTTCCCCTCGTCAATGGCCTTGGTGAGTGTTTCAAAGGAATCAACCAGGTTTAAGAGGCAGGATCTGCCCTTAACAAAGCTGAACTGGGTAGGATCCAGTGTCTGTAGGTCCCCATTATCTTTATTTATGAGGTCCATGATCCTTTCCGTAGCTTTGCAGACCAAGCTAGTCAGGCTTATGGGGTGATAGGTTCCAGGATCCGTTGAGGCACCACCTTTATGGAGAGGGACCACTGTTGCTGTACGCCACTCTTTGTGCACATATCCTGTAGTAAGGCTGAGATTAAACAGTAGTTTTATGTTTGGGTTTAGCTCTTCTTGGAGTTCATGTAGGATGCAGCCCGGGACACCGTCTGGTCCCATTGATGCTGTGTCTTTTGCTTTGGAGAGGTCGGCTCTTACCTGAGCAACTGAGATGTCTGGGGGGCAGCACTCTGCTGGGATAGATATTTGCCCTTTTGGTGGGGAGGGGGGGGGGTTTGCGCTGAACCTGTCAGCTAGGATGTTGGCAATGTCTGTGGGTTCAGTGTATTTTTTGTTATTTTGGACTAATTCTGAGCATTTCTGGGAATTACCACCCAGGTTCCTAACATAACTAAAGAAAGCCTTGTGATTATCCTTAGTGTCCTGTGCAATTTTTCTCTCGAGGCTGGCCTTAGACAATTTTATGAGTGCCCGTAGTTTTTTGCTAATACTGATCAGTGATGCCTTCCCTTTTTGGGATTTTGCTCTATCATTTAGTAGCTTCCTCCTTCTATTGTATAGTTTGTTTATGGCTGGGGTCCACCAGACAGGACGTCTGCCTTTGGAGGATTGGGTCTTGGTTTTATTTGGGAAAGCATGATCCATGCATTCCTGAAGGTGTTCATAGAATGCGTTTATAAAGGATTCTGTGGTCTGGGCCGTATTTTCCACAGGCCCAGGGGCTTTGAAGGATTCCACCTCGGTTTTGAGGAATGTGAAATTTGCTTTAGAGAAGTTTTTCACTGTGGTTTTCTGGGCAGGGGTTGAGGTCGGGATGTGAATATCCAGTGAGATTAGTTTATGGTCTGATCCTACCAGTGAGGGATACACTTCTGGTCTGGAGCATAGAGTCCCCATGTTGGTGATGATCAGGTCCAGTATGTTTTCCCCTCTTGTGGGAGTGGTAACAAGTTGTTCCATAACATTTGAGTTTATAAATTCTAGGAACCTTTGGGCTAGGGTGTTGGAGCTAGAGTAATGCTCCCAGTCTATGTTTGGGTAGTTGAAGTCGCCCAATATAATGGTGTTTGGAGAGACCTTCATATTTTCCAGTGTTTTCAGGAAGGCCAAGTGGGGTTCCTGGGTTTGGGAGGGTGGTCTGTAGCAGGCTATAAACTGGAAGGCAGTTTTACCCACTGTTAGTTGCACATGGATAGACTCTGATGCTTCGTGCTTTGCCACCAACCTGGAGGTGTGGGTATCTTTGACAAATATTGATACTCCTCCTCCTTTTGTGGTTCAGTCCAAGTTTTGGGGCTGAAAAGCATGGTATGAGGTATAACCTGGTAGTGCTGGGGTACTCTCGGGAGCCCTGAACCAGGTTTCTTTTACTGCACAGATATCAATGTTCTCCATGCTAAGGAGAGTTTTGAGTGTGTGCATCTTGAGGTTTAGACTTCTGGCGTTGAGTAGCATTACTCTTAGTTTCTTATCCCTTGTGATACCTATGGAAGTAGGTTTGTCTTTTGAGCCTTGCCAAAAAAGGCACTATGGGGGTAGCAAGAGCCTTTGCCAATATCCGACAGCCCAGGGGTGACAGGTTATTTAATGTTTATTTCTGGATTACAGGCTGCATCACTTATCTAATCATACAGCACTAGCAGAATCTTTCTTCTAGGCTTATTTGAACTTTATTAATATGTGACAACACTGAACTATTTTACAAGCTGTCTCACTTATATTCTATAACAATTCCATCAAAATAATTACTGACCTGCCTGGTGGCACAACCACACCAGCCTATCAGCATAGGCTCGCCGATTCATAGAACGGACACCTGCAGCTGTGATATAAATGAAGTAATATTGGAACATACATCTCCATAATATAGGCTAAGATAAATTTCTTACATACTTAATTACATGGATACTTACTCAGTAGTGGGTCGTTGGGCATTTGCTGGGCCTCCTGGATCCAATGGTTCAGTTGGTCCTGCTTACATCTCTTCAGGTCCGCATGGTGGTGACAGACCTGTTCACCAGTCCTTGGTATGCCTGTGGCACTGGTGAGATCATGTGCCAACCGGTTCCACGCCTCTGCCTTGTATGCACCCCAGGGAACCTGGCCCTGCATGAGTTGAGCCTCATGATCGTGAACTAGGAGCCAAACCATATATTTTGACTCCTCAACACCCCACCTCTGTGCTCGGAAGTGACTGCCCTCTCCTACACCTGCCATCCTGACTGCAAATGGGTTCCACAATCAGTTATGCTGTGTATTCCCACCTAGGGGGCTTATATATGCCAGTTTTCCCGCACTTATCTGTGATTGGCCATTTTGGACATGTATCAGCTTATAAAAACCTGCTTTGTCATGCTTCGATTTCCATTCATTCCTATATATATGCTAATACTGCATTTCTCAGTACAACTGTCATGGCTTAGTGGTTTAATATGTTGACTATGGTGCACAGTATCCTGGGTTCGAGCCTGGCCATTGATTTTTTTTTTATTTTACTACTGTCTACACAGGCTAGGAGGTGTGTCTGTGTAAAGGCGGTTTTGATACAGCTTGCTCAACGTTGCCCATCGGTAAGCCGTTTGGCGCGCTGCGCAGCTCCGCGCAAACTGCTTACTCTGGGTACCACATTATTTGGCTATGAGCATGCATATTACGCTGTGTGAAGTGTTGCTCAGCTACGGGCACCCATTTTAAGCATATTAAAGCGCTGCTCAACTCCAGGCACTCATATTACACCTGTTAAACCACTGCTCACGTGCTAGCAGTCATACTCAGCTTGTGAGAGCGCTGCTCAGCTATGGGCACTTATGACATTTTTTTTTATTTTATTGTCTTGGATTTTTTAAAAATACATAGCCCATTTCATTACATTTTACTTAAATTATAGTTATATATGTATACATATATGTCAGGGGATTGTTTCATGCTTATTTAACTAAATATAGAAAATGATGTTGTGGGGGCTCGAACAGTGACTACCTCATCTTTGGCCAACGTCTCTACCACTACGCTATTGCTACTTGGCTTAATTTGCATATTTAGATCTTATATGCTTTTCAATGACTGCTAACTGTGGCTGAGCAGAGGGCATACCCGCGCAACCGAGCGCAACTACGGGCAAACATTTTTGAAATTATAAAAAAAAATTAAACTGTTATTTTTACGTTTTACATTACAGTTGGGTTTATAGTCTGTGGGGGCATGTGTGGTGTTGTGTTTCTTGACATTTCTGCGGACTCGCTCGTGATAGGTTACTTTCAGGACTCTGACTCTTCTGGGGGCGTGTCCCTTTGCAGAACTCGCCATTTGGACACGCCCCCTACTTTCCTACACGGACCATGTTAGCCTAGGGTGTGATTCAGCATGCCCTCATGCATATGCATGGCATGCTAACGTCATATCGTTTAACTGCAGCCTCCGTGTAAGACATGTTAACTCTTAGAAGGGGGTTTTGTGAATCCTGCCCATGGTCTTTTGTCCCAATAAATCCACCACTTCCAATAACTTTTAGCATCTCTTCTCTTAATGATACCATCATAACCCCATCTCATCATACTAAACTTTTAGGAGTATAAATTGACAGCAAACGTATATTCAATATTCACATCTCCCAGATTATAAAAAAAGTTCATAAAAAAATTT
Source organism: Protopterus annectens (assembly GCF_019279795.1). Classification (NCBI taxonomy): domain Eukaryota; kingdom Metazoa; phylum Chordata; order Ceratodontiformes; family Protopteridae; genus Protopterus; species Protopterus annectens. Next base: position 1,211,905,348 of record NC_056726.1, read on the forward strand.
GGCACATTACATAGAAACAAACATTACTTCACTAAAAATACCAGGGTTGCCATTGGCCAAACACATTTAATCTCACCACTTTTATATGCAGCCCCATACTTACAAATTTAAATAAATCTGAGATACAAAAACTTGAATCCTGTTACAATAAAATTCCCAGATATGCTACAAACTCAACAGCTAGAACTCGCCACCGTCTCCCACTCAAGCAACTCAACTGGCTAGAGCTCCCCCCAACTCCTGCACTATACACAACTAACAATGGCACATAAAATTCTCATTAGCCTCGAGAAAACACCTGCCCTACAAACACTCCTTCAGCCCTATGCCACTAACAGACCACTACACTTCACCAACAAAAACAATATAAAAATCTATTCATCCAAAAATCGAGCAGGTGATTCTCTCTTCGCAAACTATATAGGAAAACTATGGAACAAACTGCCAAAAAATATAACTACCACTACATCCCTAGCACTATTCAAAACAACTCTAAAAAGCATTTCTTCAACAAATGGCTGTGTCCCTGCTCTACCCCTGACTAACTCTCACCTCTAATCCTGATAAGCACCTCTCCCTCTCCAGTCTTGCCACTTTCTCAGAATAACCTTCAAGTCTTACTAGTCTCTCATAATATATTCTAACTGTTTCTTGCTTACCAGCAACTCTCTGCCCTAAATTAAGCATCGCGAGAAACATCTCTGACCACAGAGAAGCTATCTATACTCTGCAAAAGTGAATGTTCATTTGATCCTTTGAATGCCCATTGTTTTATTCATTTGAAACCTTGGAGGCCCCGTGGTTTTTACTATACTGTAGTGTTATATATTTTCTGTATATACTGTTTTGTACATAAGTAACTTTGAATCCTTAGTGCTAAATAGCCATATATTTGTCTTATACTACACTGCTATTTTGTTAGTCTAAACTAGTTAATAGTAACTTGAACAATGTATATTACTCTTATTTTTATATATATACACTGCTGTTCTTCTGGAGCTTTTCTCCCTGGGCCTCCACTGAAAAAGGACATATGTCCATTCAGACTTTCCTGGTAAACAAATGTAAAATAAATAAAATAAATAACATTTAGACTTTATGGAAGAAAAAGGGGGCCAGGGTGGAAGGGGTTCACAAGTTCTCTTGAATAGTCATTCAGACTTGTCAGACAGTCCTTGGTTTTGGGAATTCTCTTTAGAACCTCCTTGCCATTTCATCTTAAATGTTTGCTGACTTGTATTTTGTTGAGATTATTTATTCTGTTTTTTGAATGAGGAGACAGAAAATCCCTTGGAAAATATGAAAAAGGAGGGCTGAAAAATCTTAGATTCCCTGGATCATCTTGCCCCATTCATCACACTTTTTGATCACCTCTGTAGCAGAGGGGCCAAACACAATCTTTATTCAAGGGAGAATTTACAATCTCAGTTTTATCAACATCTGGAAGGTTCTGAGAATTTAGCAATGCAAACCTCCTTAAAACAGTACAAGTGGCCATAACCCTGGAGAAGTATCAATAGAGACATACACACACTGTAAACAGTGACTAGTGACCTGTCTAATGGAAGAAGTTGTTTAAAGCTATTTTTTCCTCACAAGAAGAAACTGCAGATAAAACATTTGTCATGCTTTCACAATTTGTCAGAACAAACTTTAGCATATAAGCCTGACAATTCAAAATTCTGAAAATCAAAGTTGCAGAAGTGCACGCTTCTTCCAGTATTTATCAACAAATTCCCATCCTTATCAGAAAGACTAGGATTGGGATCAACTAAAGCTATATCTGCCGAGTCAGGTTTGGGAATAGTGTATCAAAGTTTAAAATACTGGGGACTTTATACATACTATCTGCCTTTTTAGGGGCAGCTGGTTGACTATCAGGAAAACTACAGGCAATAAGACATACATCTACTAAAGCAGACAGAACATGATGAATGGGCGTAGATGCTGGAAAATCCTTCTGTAACAACTCATAGTAGCTTCTAGAAAGCACTTGCACATTCTAGCAATAGTCTCAGAGAAAGAGAATCCCCCCCCACACACACACACAGGGAGAATCAGAAACTGAGCTCTCGCCTGAGTCTGAATCAGAAATCTTAGGAAAAAATGCTATCCATCCCTACATCTTTCTGTTCCTGAATCTTGAATCTCTTCAGGAAAAGAGGAATTCCTCTTTCTTTTGCCAGAAAATACTTTACAAGAGAGATCAACAGCCTGAATTAAACCCTGAGCCAAAACCAGTAAACTACTCCTATCCAAAGAAAATAGAGTGGACGATACATGACTGCTTTCTGTTTCTTTTTGACAGGAAAGAAATGGGGCAAACCATTTTATTAATGGCAAGAGCAGCTTCCTCCAGGATAAGCACAGCATACTGACACAACTGGGAAACCTTCCCTGTTCCTAAATCGCCACAGGAGAGTCACCCACCTGGGACTGAGGCAAATTGCTAACCTGTTGTTGAAGTAAAGCCTGTTTGCTTACTTTTTTTTTTCTTTTTGTGGCTGGAAGAAGGACCAGTAGTAGAACTGGTAGCCTGCTCCACGGTCAAGCTGAAAATGAGCCATGAGTTGCATTCAGGGTTGCCAGACATCCCTATTTGAGCGGGACTGTCCCAGAATCAGCAATCCGATCCCTAGTCCTGCACTGCCGGTTAAAATCCCAACGAAAAGCCTCCACTTTATTTTTTTTGACTGGCCCGTATGCTGGTATATGAGCCAATCAAAAAATCGCAAAACTGAGCTACTTCTGTTTAATGCAGAACTGCCTGATGCTCTGCATTGAACAGAAGAGGGTCCTCTATGCGATTTTTTGATTGGCTTGTATACTGGCATACGGGCCAGTCAAAAATTGCTAAACATGGAGCTGCTTGTGTTTAATGTGGAACTGCCTGTTCTGCATTAAAGACTTTTTGTTTTGGTCCCTACCTGTCTCATAGCAAATTTGGCATCCCTGGTTGCATTACAGAGGAGGATGTTATATACTGTTATACTTCAACTACTCTGGTGCTATATAGAGCTGCAATACATTCTTCTTTATACAATTTTATCTAGACATAGGTGCTCTTTCATTCATTTAATCCCTTGTCTACCAAATAAAATGCTAACCACACAAAGAAAAAATAAGTCCACATTAAAATAAAGCCATTATAGACATATTTTCATTCACTTTCCTTGCAAACCTAAATGTGTAAAAGAGCATTTCTGACCTAAGATTCTAGAAGATTATTTAAAATTCACAGAGCACTTCTTGATGACCTGCCTGTCAGTGCAAAACGATCTCTACATTAGTATATGCACTACTCTGATGTCTGTGTATATAATTTACAAACATAAACCACTGGTCAGTAATCAGAAATCACAATGGGTTAAGTAGCCATCCTACATGCAAAATAAACATCCTGTCTACTGTCTGACAAACCAGTATTGTCTCTAGGTCATCCCACCTTTGAGTTAAGGTTTGCTGGCTATCTGAATGTCAGTATGCTGCTATACATGAAGTAATATACATTGTTTTTCTGCAATACCATCATCCACTTAACTTTATATGTGTAATACAAGAAATATGTTGCCTATTTGTACAAGAACCTGGCCTGTTCCTTACCACCAAATGCACAATGCACTGCATTTTTCTGTGTATATGTACTCATGTAACTGCACATGTCAATCTGTCTGATTATGTGACTGCTATGTATACAATGTGCTAAGTATGCATGCAGAGCAATGATATTTACTGACTGCAATGTTGCCATAATGTGCTTATGTTAATACAGAAACAGTGGTTCTGAAACATGAAATATTTTCAAAACTTCATGTGTACAATGATAACAGAACCTACAGAATAACTTACTATGCCTTTCATTCTTTTAATTTCTCCAAGTCTTTTGGGTTTCTAATGCTATAACAGGAATGGATCTACTCCTAAGTCAAAGTATGACCAAAGTTCATGAAATTAGTATTGTTTCAGTCTTTGATGTTAGCCAGAAGTGTTCTTCACAACACCCACAATGTGCCCCGTAATGTCTCCTTCTGCAATTCATACAGAGTTACATGCATCGGTAACATATTTAAGTACAATTGCAAATTCCTTTTTGTAAGACCTGTTGCTCCTACTACTATTGGAACTGTCTGGGTATCCTACTTCCACATTGCCCTCATTTCTGCCTGTAAATCCTGGTATTTTATGACTTTGTGTCTCTCAGTTTGTAAGACACTGTAGTTACTGGGTGTAGCAACTTCAATGATCAATGCTGCTTTTGTCTTCTTTTCATGGACCACTATATCTGGTTTTCTCATATCTATTTTTTGAACTTGTTGGTAATCCATGGTAAGGTTTATGCTGATACAAAAATAAGGAAATCTGAATACAACTCTTTTCAGATTTTATAACTGGTTTGATATGTAGTTGTCATAGTACAAATCTCTGGATAAAAGGTTAGCTTTAATACATTAATACTACCACCATTACAGGGTTACTAGATCATAAGATCATAGGAGATTACTAGGCTAATGACCCTATGGCCTTTGCAAGCCTAGCCAAGTTTTACCCTTATTTGCATGATCAGCACCTATCACTGCTGTCCAAGAGGGTCACAGGTATAACCCTGGGGTGAACTTACAGTTACCCATCCAATCATCCAGATTGCATTTGAAGAGGGCCAATAAAGTGCTCTGCTTGACATGAAATGGGAGTCTGTTCCAAAGGTGTGATAACCTCTGGGAGACAAATCTGTCCCTCCAGCAGGTTCTGTTAATGTCACATAGCAGATTAAGGCCATTAGAGCGAGTAACACATGTATCATTTGACTTACAGATATGCAGCATTCCCAATAAAGCAGGGTCAAAGATCGCCTTATATGCAAGACAGCGATCACCTTTGAGCAGTCTGTATGAAACAGAATAAAGTGACAGTGATTTTAAACTATCCTCATAGGACAGATGCTGAAGACCTTGAATTTTCCTTGTGAAGAACCTCGGTGGTCTTTCCATTTGCTGCAGTTGCTTGGAAAGGTACATACCAAAAGGGGTTGTACTCAATTATTGGCCTGATGAGGGAAGAGTACGGGTTGGTTATAACTTCTTTTTTTCAGGAGGCAATGCCCTTACTTATGAGATGAGCAGTATAGAATGCCCTTCTTATCACTGTGGAGACATGGTGATCAAAGGTAAGGTTGCTGTCAACCTGTGTGCCTAGGACTCTCACCACTGACTGCATACTTAAGGTGTTGTTATTTATGTGGTAGTTAGCAGGAACATCACTCTTACCAAAAGGGATGATAATACATTTTTTTGCATTGCGTTTGAGGTCATGACTTTGGTATCCATCATTTGTTTGTGTAAGATCCTCTTGTAAGATGTTGACATCGTTTGGAGATTCTGTGACAGCTCCCAGTTTGCAGTCATCAGCAAACTTTGTCAGCCACAGACCTTTAGTTTTAGCTTGCACTTTGGAGAAATAGATTCCAAGCAGCTGAGGTCCCAAGACTGATTCCTGTGGAACACCACTAGTTGCAAGTCTGCTGTTGGAAGTGGATTCCCTATTTTGACTATATGAGTTATATCAGTAAGCCAGTTAGCGACCCATCTAATGATATGCAGGTTGATACCTAGCTGGATGAGTTTTTCAGTTATGCTTAACTGGGGATAGTGTCAAAAGCTTTGGCTAAGTCTAGGTAGGCTGTATGGACAGATTTCCCCTTGTCCGGGACCTTGGTGACTGTCTCAAAGAAGTCCACCAGGTTTAACAGGCATGATCTCCCTTTGATAAATCCAAATTGAGTAGTGTCAAGTGTTTGGAGGTTACCAGTGTCTTTTTTGAAAATACCCATGATGATCCTCTCCATGGTCTTGCACATAAGGCTAGTCAGGCTAATAGATCTATAGTTCCTGGGGTCAGTGGAAGTACCACCTTTGTGCAAAGGGATAACTGTGGCCTTTTTCTATTCAGCTGGGATGAAGCCAGTGCTTAGACTATAATTGAAAAGAGTACCCAATGGCATTGGTAATTCTTGTTTGAGCCCATGTAGGATGAAGCCTCGGATGTTACCAGGTCCCAAGGAAGCTGTGTTTTTGACCTTAGAGAAGGCATTCATGACCTGCTCTTTAGAGATACTGAGTAAAGGAGAGGTGGTAGGGATATCTTGGGGTATGTGTGGCGGGGAAGAGGAAGTAAAGTTTTCACAGAACCTGTCAGCTAACAAGTTAGCAATGACCACAGGTTCGGTATATGTGGTATCATTAACTACCAGTATTGCACAGATCTGAGCCTTTCCTTTTAGGTTATGGATGAAACTAAAGAATGCTTTATGGTTATCCTTAGCTGAGGAAGCTAATTTGGATTTGTAGTTAGCTTTGGGGGACTTCACAAAGAGTCTTATTTGCTTGTTTAAGCTGAGGAGGGAGTGTTTCAAGTTTGGGGCTCGCTCCCTTTTACTCTTAGATAGCAATTTCTTCCTATTATTGTAAAGCCTCTTAATGGCAGTTGTCCACTAGGCAGGTTTGCTCTTTCTTGAGGAGCTTGTTTTGGTCCTATCAGGTATGGTTGCATCAATGCAGTTGTTCAGCTGTTTGTATAAAGCATTTGAGAAGAACTCAGAATAGTTGCCAGTTACATCTGAGGGAGGAGGTGCAGTGAAGCTATTTATACCATCCCATAAGAGGTTATAACCTGCTTTGGAGAAGTTTTTTAGTTTAGTTTGTGCTACGTAGGGGTCAGGTGTGATAGTAACTTCGAATGAGACTGATTTGTGGCCAGCTCTCACCAGAGAAGACCTCACAATGGAGGGTTCTATAGTGGTCCCCCATATTGGTAAGCACCAGATCCAGAATGTTGGCACCCCTTGTGGGGGTGACAAGTAGCTGATCCAGGGCATTGGAGTTAATGAACTCGAAGAACCTTTGGGTAAATGAGTTTCTGCATGAGTAATTTCCCCAGTCAATGCACGGGTAGTTAAAGTCACCCAAAACCATGGTGTTTGGATGTATCTTAGGTTCATAGGTTAGTACTAAGCTAACTGCCCTTTTGATTTTTTTTTTTAGCCCTAGCCCTGTAAGGCAAACACCTTAACCATTAGGCCACCCTCCCAACCCCTTGAGTCTTGATAGACTCAAGTAGATCCAAACAGGCAGAGTGGGTGTCCTGATTCATGGATGGGGTCCTGTAGCTGGCAACGACTTGAAAATATGTCCTACCAACAGTTAATTGCACCTGAAGTATCTCCAGGAAATCATGCTGTCTAACCAATCTGGAAGTGTATTTATCTTTAATGAATATTGATACACCACCTCCTTAGGTTTGTAGGTTCATATGTAGGTACTAGGCTATCTGCCAGAAGGCATTTATAAGCCTAGCCAGAATGTGCTGGCTTTTGCCACCCCTTTAGATTAGTTCCCTGTGCCTCTGTCGAGCAGAGCCATTGAAGTGATCCCTGGGGGAAAACGTTCTGTTTCCTATCCACTCGTCAATGTTTCTGTTGAAGAGGGTTAGCGAGGAGCTCTGCCTAATGTAGATTGGAATCTTGTTCCTGAGCATGGGAAGTCTCTGGGACAGGAATCTATCCCTCCAGCACATCCTATTTATTATTGTGGTGAGGTTTAGATCCCTGGAGTGTGTGGCTCGAGGGGATATGGTTTTATTTAGGTGGAGCATGTCCATCAATTCTGGGTTGGACATGGCCTTGTATGTCAGGCAGAGATCACTTCTGAGTAGGTGGCATGCAACCGAGTACAGCTGGAATTTCTTCAGTCGTGCTGCATAGGGCATCTGCCTGAGGCCAGTGATCCTCTTGGTGAGGTACTTCTGTGGTCTTTCCAGTTGTTGCAGGTGTCTTCTAATGTACATCCCAAATGGGGCATTGTACTCTATGATGGGTCTGATGAGTAATGCATAGAGGGGCCCAATGACCTCTTTCGATCTGGATGCAAACCCTTTTGTGATTAGGTGGGCCACATAGAAAGATTTTCTAGCCATTTTGGCAATGTGATTATCAAAGGAGAAGTTATTATCTACTTGGGTCCTCAGATCCCTTATTACGTCTTCTGGGGCTACCACCTATATGGTAGTATGTGGATACTTTGTTTTTTCCAAAGGGGATGACTATGCAATTTTTGGCATTTAGCTTGAGGCCATGGTTTTAACACCAGGTGTCTGTCTCAGTGAGACCCTTTTGGAGGATGTCTGTGTCAGCAAGAGAGTCAATTATAGCCCCTAATTTGAAGTCATCTGTGAGCTTGGTCAGCCATAGTCCTCCTGTGCTAGTATGTACCTCTGAGAAGTATATGCTGAACAGGAGGGGTCCTAGGACTGAGCCCTGGGGAATGCCACTTGTAACTGGTTTAGAGTCAGACCTAGCTCCCACAACTCTTACCTTGTGGCTTCTGTCCGTGAGCCAACTGGCAACCCATCTCGTGACATAGGGGTTTATGTTCAGGTTGGTGAGCTTGTCTATAATACCTGAGTGGGGAATGGTGTTGAAGGCCTTTGCAAGGTCTAGATAGGCTGTGTGGACCACCTTTCCCTCATCTATAGCCTTGGTAACTGTCTCAAAGAAGTCCACCAGGTTTAGGAGGCATGATCTGCCCTTAACAAAGCTGAACTGGGTAGGGTCCAGTGTTTGGAGGTTCCCAATGTCTCTGTTAATGAGATCCATGATGATGTGCTCCATAGCTTTGCAGACCAAACTAGTCAGGCTTATAGGGTGATAGTTCCTGGGGTCTGTTGTGTTTCCACATTTATGGAGCGGAATAACCATTGCTGTGCGCCACTCTCTGGGCACATAGCCTGTGCAGAGGCTGAGTTTAAACAGTGTGTTTAGGTGAGGGGTTAGTTCATCTTTGAGCTCGTGCAGAACACAGTCTGGGGCACCGCCTGGTCACACTGATGCTGTGTGTTTGGCTTTGGAGAGGGCTGTTTTAACCTGAGTGTCTGTGATTTCAGGGGCACTACATTCTTCTGGTATAGTTATGGGCCCTTTTGGGGGTGAGAGGGGAGTGAAGTTTGCACTGAACCTGTCTGCCAGGATGTTGACTATATCGGTCGGTGCAGTGTATTTTGTGCCATTCTGCACTAACTCCAAGCAGATCTGAGAATTGCCACTTAGATTCTTGACATAGCTAAAGAATGCCTTGTGGTTATCTTTGGAGTCCATGGCAATTTCTCCTTTGAAGCTAGCCTTGGATGATTTTATGAGGGATCGTAGTTTCTTGCCAATACTGATCAGGGATGTCTTCCCTTCTTGGGATTTTACTCTTTTCTGTACTAGTTTCCTCTTTCTATTGTATAGCTTGTTTATGACAGGGGTCCACCAGACTGGTTTCCTTTTCTTGGAGGAGTGAGTCTTGGTTTTGCTTGGGATAGCACAATCCATGCATTCTTGTAGGTGCCCATAGAGTTCATTAGTAAAGGATTTTGCAGCTTGGACAGCGTTATCCTTTAGCATGGGGGCTTTGAAACTTCCCACCTTGGTCTTAAGTAACGTAAAATTTGCTTTTGAAAAGTTTTTCACTGTGGTTTCTTTGACTGGGGGTGTTGGCGGAATGTGGATATCCAGAGTGATTAGTTTATGGTCATATCTAACCAACAAGGGGTTGACCTCCGGTGTGGAACACTGGTCACCCATGTTGGTGATGACCAGGTCCAATATGTTGTCACCTCTGGTGGGGGTGTTGACCAGTTGATCCAGGGCATTTGTGTTTATAAATTCTAGGAAATGTTGGGCAAAGGGGTTTGTACTTGAGTAGTTCTCCCAGTTAATGTTAGGGTAATTGAAATCACTCAATATCAGGGTGTTTGGTAGGACCTTTATGTTTCCAAGTGTTTCCAGGAATGCAGAATGGGGGTCCTGGGACATGGCAGGTGATCTGTAGCAAGCTTCAATTTGAACAGCAGTTTTGCCCGTTGTTAGTTGCACGTGGATGATCTCTGAAGCATCGTGTTGTGCCACTAACCTGGAGGTGTGGGTATCCTTGATGAATATGGATACGCCCCCGCCTTTTGTATTTCGGTCTGGGTTTTGTGGCCAAAATGTATGGTATGAGTTGTAGCATGGTAGTGCTGGGGTGCTCTCTGGAGCCTTAAACCAGGTTTCTGTTACTGCACATATATCAGTTTTCTCCATACTGAGGAGTGAGTCGAGTGCATGCATTTTGAGGTTTAGACTTCTGGCATTGAGTAACATTACCCTCAGTTTTTTGTTACTTGTGCTATTTACAGCGGTGGGCTTGTCTTTTGAGCCTTGCCTAAAAAAGGCACTATGGGGGTGGCAAGAGCCTTGGCCAGTATTCGAAAGCCTAAAGGTGACAGGTGCAAGCCATCTCTAGTGAAGCAGCATGGCTTGTCGAGCCTGTCATCCCAGGCTGACAGACACTGGATCCCCTTTGAATGACACCAGAAGCTTAGCCAATTGTTGAAATTGATAATTTTTTCTCTATACTATGGTATCATTCTTGGAAAGGTCAGGATGCTACTCAGGGTCAGGGTCATGATGGCCTGGGCTATGTGATCAGAGAGCTCCTCCATGTCTCTTTTCATGTAGTTCAGGGAGGTATATCTCAGGTCATTCACACCAACATGGACAATGACAGAGTCGTATTTGTACTTGTTCTGGAGCGACCTGGAGTAACAGTAACCTTCTCCTCGTTCAGCCTAGTGACTGGGACACTGGTTTTGTGAAGTATGCGTTTCATGGTTTGTGTTGGGGGGGTGGAGGTTGCTTGGATGTCTGCTTTAGAGGTCTCTGTTGCTTTTGCAGATTTTTATTTAGAGACTCCGAGTATGTTTTTGTGTATTTATGTCTGTTTTTTGCAGGTGCTGGTTTCATAGGTCTATGTGAGGCTGGTGGTGTAATACAAGAAATTCCCTTCTCCTCTTGACTGCATGGTCCAGTCTTGGGTTGAGAGAACTTAGCCTCCAGTTTGGCTGTATAATTGCATCTCTCGCATGTATTAGTGTTTGTTGGAAGGAGGAGAGGGTTGTCTGTGTACATGAGGCAATTGTGACAGTGCCTCAAAATGCCCCGATTCACCAGTTGGACCGGAGAGTACACCTGAAACTGCCCTTTGGACATGCCTGGATAGGTACAGTGAACTGTTTTACTGATTGGCTGGTAAGGTCGAATAGAGAGCCTTGTCCTTCTCTACAGTATATGGGGGGTCTAGTGCTAAGGTTTATTAGTGCTTGTTATGAGTTTTGAGCAAGTGCCGGGATGAGAAGTGAATGGTTTGAGTGCTTAAGTTGAAAATTTGTCTAGTTCCAGGAGAAAAATTAAAGAGTAGACTTTGTGGAGCCGGAAATAGTTATACCCTAGCTAACCGGTGCTGTCCGGCATGCAACACCGCGCAAATGCAGGTTTTATAGCAGGGAAATGAAAGAGATAGAAATTAGCCTAAAATGGCCAATAACCTACTAATTTCTGGGCAGAAACCACTCCTCCAGGGATAGATAGGTTGCTCAATGCTCCCTCTCTCACAGTGAACAGAGAAACTTCCTTCTATCCAAGTAAGGTATGGGCAAACACAGAAACTTGTAACACAGCCCTGAGTTCAGCACTAACCTGAAAACTGAACCATACTAGCTTAGAAAGGCGGTAAAACAAGTTTTTTTTTGTTTTGTTTTTTTTTTTTGTTTTTTACAGAAAATAAAGCAGATATAGTCAAAAAACACTTTAAATGCCTTCAGTTTGTCATCTGAGCATGTGAAAGGAGGTGTCACCTGATATGGCTGGGCTACTCTCCACAGCCTTGAACCATGTCTCCTTAACTGCACAAATGTCTATGTCTTCCAAAGTGTAGACTGCTTCCAGTGAATGCAGTTTTTTGTTAATGAAACTCATTCAGCATAGTATTATGCTTGTCTATATTTTCAAGGTAAACATGCCTTGGCATTACATATGTCACTGTAAGTTATTAGAAAGATATAGCAGGCAAGGTGGTTCAGACAGCCTACCTTGATCTGGCAAATTCCCCACTCAGGAATCATACAAAAACTCACTAAGCTAGGCATCAACCCCTATATCACTAGGTGGGTTGCAAAGTGGCTCACAGATAGAGCCCACAGTGTGAAAGTAGCTGACTCCAAGTCAGACTGCTGACCAGTCACGAGTGGAGTCCCACAGGGTTCGGTCCTGGGTCCTCTCCTGTTTGGTATCTACTTCTCTGAAGTTCTGGCCAATACAAAGGGACCCTGGCTGACAAAGTTCGCAGACGATTGCAAGTTAGGAGCTATTATTAACTCCCCAAGTGATGTTGACATCCTAAAGAAAGGCCTCACTGAGACCAACGACTGGTGTCAGTACCATGGCCTTAAGCTCAATACCAAAAAATGTGTCATCATTCTGTTTGGGAAAAACTCGGTTCCCATGAATTACCATATCGATGGTAGCCCACTGAACACAGAGGGCATTATAAGAGATCTGAGAACATAGGTTGACAGCAACCTCTGTTTTGACTACCACATTGCCACTGTGTCCAGAAAGTTCTCTATGTGGCACATCTCATCACTAAGGGTTTTGCATCCAGGAAGAAAGAGGTCATTGTCTCCCTCTACTCTTCCCTCATTAGGCCAGTCATTGACTACAATGCCCCATTTGGCATGTACCTCACTAGACACCTGCAACAACTGGAGAGGCCATAAAAGTACCTCACAAAGAGGATCCTAGGCCTTAAACACCTGTTCTATATGGACAGACTCAAAAATCTCCAACTATTCTGTCTCATATCGCCTACTTAGAAGCGATCTCTGCTTGACTTACAAAGCCATGTCTGACCCAGCTCTGTTAGAAATGCTATATCTAAAGAAATCCCAGTCCCTCTGCACCACATGCTCCAGAGACCTCAACCGCATTACTACAATCAACAGAACGTGCTGAAGGAACAGGTTCATAACCCAGAGACTGCTCATGCTATGGAATAGACTTCCCATACATGTCAAACACTTTACCTCATTGGCCCTCTTCAACAGAAATATTGATGAGTGGATGGGAAATATAAACTTCACCCCGGGAATCACTCCAGTGGCTCTACTCAACAGAGGCACTGGGAACTAATGTCGGGTGGCACAATGCCAGGGTAATCCCATGGGCTAGGCTTGTAAAGACTCCGGGGTCATTAGCCTAGTACACACCTATGAACCTATGGATATGGAGTTCCTCATGAACTGGTACAACATAGCTACCTGCATGCTACTAGTCTGGGGATGTTCACTGCTATATAGGTGTCTACGGTAAGATACACAATTGCTGCCTCACCAGACATGGCACCAGAATGTACTACACATGTCACTTATTAGCTCGCATAACACAAGCCAATGGCACCACATGACTACAAACTTTTTTGATGATACAAAAATCTTAAGTATAATGTGCATCTGTTTTGTATTGTGCGTCACATGCCAGCAAGAGCAAATGATAACATCATCGTTCAGCATTTCAGAATGCCATGCCATGAAGGGCATGTATGTGTGCTGCATGTACAATGCTAGTTTCATGCCTGTAATGCATAGAGATGTGTCCCATGACACATGAAATTCATGGTCATGCAATCTGGTGTAGTGTGGTGCTACCACACTCAGTGTACCTGCAGGACAGCACACAGGTGCAGAATATACTGTCTGTGTGAACATCAGGGCATATTACCAAAATAATCATCAGATATGTTTGCTTGGATTTCTCCATAACTGTGGCTGCTTGACATCAGATGAAATTGGAAAAAACTGGGAGACAAGGAAATATGGTTCTGGTCATGGTGCAGTGAGAGGATGACTTGATTCTGTGCACAGCTGCTAGTAAGGAAAAAAAATGTCAGCTGTGGGAACATATCACTGCCTGAGTAAAGATGTTTTGAGGGGATATCCTGTACAGTGCTGCCAGACATGTAGCAACTTATCATAGGTTCATAGGTTCACAGACAATTACTAGGCTAAGAGCTTAACAGCCCTGCAAGCCTAACCGAATAGCTCAATTTTATCCAATATATGGCCCCTATAAGCAAGAGGATGACATGGGTTTTTGCCTATGCCTTGGGTATCGTACAGATTGCCTTTGTCTATAAGGGACAAAGGCATTACCCCAGCTGTGAATTTGTGATTCCCTATCTATTGATCCAAACTGCTTTTAAAGATGGCCAGGAAAGGGCTCTGCCTGACATGAATAGGAAGCCTATTCCAAAGAAGGGGCAACCTCTGAGATACACCTTACCTTTAAAATCTGCAACATCTACTCCAAGACCACCAATTATCAGAGATCCCACATTCTGCCTCTCAGTAATCATCTTGGAATAGTGCTTCTCTTTGCTCCTGGTGAGAGAAGAAGCAGAATGCATTGATTCCTGACTGTTTCATGTTGGGCAGTGAGTGCCTGTGTTTGATGTTCGTGATTGGTCTGGTTGCTTTTCATGGGATTTACCAGGAAAAGGCTACAACAAGCCTACATACCCTTGCATCATGTAGGACAAGACTTTGGATTACCAAACAGGCTGTGGCCTGCTTCTCAGTTTAGGATTGCCGCTAATGTTTTGCTTCTGGTGACAGAAGAACCAAAAGAGCATTGTATCCCAGCAGCATGAACCTGTGATGAGACCAGCACTAGTAGTAGCCAGGCAGTAGCCATTCAGAAAACTCCACTCTTTTCATCTTTCTTGATAAGCTAATTCTTCCTTTTCAGTAAGTACTACTTGATTTGTTTCTAACTTCAAAATATCTGCCTAAAGAGTTCATCCATAAATGTATTCATTTATTATTTATTTATGGACATTTGTTAACCGGGTTGGTCCTGCTGGGCTTTTGGGCCCTTTTTCAGAGGAGACCCGAGGAGAAAAGCTCCAAAATAGATGATATACAAATACATTATGAGTTTAAACAATTGTACAGTCATTGTCTAAGATAGTAGATTATACATATATAGAAGTTACACAGAGTGCAAATACAGTAGTGTGTGTGCAAATGTATCAGGCTCAGAGGGAAAGCAAAGAAGTATAGAGACAAGTACAAATTTCCTATTTTACACAGGGGGTTCCTGTGCAGTCAACCAAAATAAAAAAATGGAGAAAGGAGCCTATCTTACAGGGAGATGTGGAAAAGATAGTAGAGTGAGGCACCAAGGAGTGGGGCACTAAGGAGAGAAGAAATCACCAAGAAATCATCAATGTCTGCTTATTAGTTTCTCCTCAAGTGTTTAGTAGTGCCCTGTGTAGACACAGGCACCTTGAATTGACATTTTCTCTGTAGAAGCACCCTTGAAATTTCACCAACACTTAGTTGCACACAGGACAACTAGTTTGCAATGGCAAGCATTGCTCCCAGATTTGCAAACTGGATACTCCTGACAGTTTATATTCTCACTCAAACTGTTTAATTAATAAAAAGAATCTGTTACCAAGGATATGAAATTGTCCACTATCTCTGTTGCCAGACTGGTGGATATGGGCATCCTGAGGCAATATAGAAATTGCCTCATGTTTACTGACAACCAGTTAATTTTCAAACTGATATGGTACATGAGAGATGTATTCACACAATATCACTGGAGGCAAAGCTCTCACATAAAAGACTCCTAATATCAGTAAGGCTGTCAGTAGTACACATGCTGCACCCATTACACACAATTCAAAGCAGACATAAAGACCCACACATGTTGAGGCCTCCTAGACCTCCTAGATGAAGTACGCATAACAAATACCCTCATCAGCCCAGAATGCACTGTTTAAAAACAACATCCACATCAACACATACAGTCACATCTCATGGAGCCTTTACTTCTAAGCCCATAAGGGAAACCACAACAGAATCCAACATTCTGGTCACTGGAGACTCCATTGTGAGGTACACTGATGTCCCTCTCACCAGGCTGAGTAAGAAGAAAAGCATGGTCATTTGCTTATCAGGGGCTAGGATCTGCCACATTATGCATGCATTCAGGTCGCTGGACCACAAGTACCAGTATGACTCCATGTAGGAGTAAATGACCTGAGACATACCTCCCTAGACTATATGACGAGAGACGTCATTAAACTCTTGGAATATGTGTCCCAGGCTGATATGAGTCTAGCATTGAACTGAATGTTACCTTCTCCAGGGATGATATCACAATATGAGCAAAAGATGACTGACTTAAATATTTGGCTTAGTTTCTAGTGTCATTCTAAGGGGGTGCAGTATTTGTCAGCATGGAAGGAGATGGTCAACAGACCATGCTGCTTTGCTAAGGATGGTCTGCACCTCCAGGCTTTCGAATATTAGCTAAAACACTGTCCTCCCCATAGTGCCTTTTTTAGGCAATGCCAAACTGAAAGTACTTCCAACATAGCAAATCACAACCAAGAAACTCTAAAGGTGTTACTACTCAGTGCTAGGAGTCTAACCAAAAACCTCCACTTCCTAGAAGCCCTCTTCATCCTAGGGAATGCTGATGTCTCTGCAGTCACTGAGACATGGTTTAAAGACATGGAGAGCACACTGACAGTGCAAGGTGTGATGACCGTGACCTGGCCCAGCAATCAAGGAGCCTCAATCCTCACCACTAACACCAGGGAGGTTGTCTCCTAGAAGTGGAAAGGAAGCTAATACACACAGTAAAGTACAATTTCCCTTAAGTGCACACAGAGATCACAGTCAGTCTGGGGCTGGTTGCTCCCTTGCTCTCCAGGTTCCCAATAAGACTCCCCACTGGCACAGCTATAGTTTCCAGATCTCAGACTAGATGGCAAGCTAACCTCCAGTACCCTCTCTGTCCAACCAATGCTTTTTGTCCCTGCCCAGGTAGCTGACATACACCCACACTTTGAGATAAGTATTTATACAACTTCACAGACACTCCTGGGAAAGGCTGACACAGATTCTCCAGCTGTGCCCCTTTACCCAGACTATACTGTAGTAATTCCTGCCACCACCAGCTTAATAATTATCAGCTACCCAAAGGCCCTTGAAAGGGTGTCCAATTATTACTATGCAATATTATCCAATTGGTAATATGACTATTCAGTCTAAGGCTTATTAGAGTGGCCTATTACGATAACCTCTATAAATATGCAATGTACTCTAGAGCCTACTTCTCTACACAAACCAGCCATAGGTAAAGGTTTTTAAAATATTTAATAATAAATAATTAAAACACAAGACAATACTACTACACCACAGAGATATCTAAGAGTTCAGAGGTCACACAGAAACTTAAAATAATACAGTAGGACAGGTCTGATGTCAAAGAAAAACACTTAGTCTAACTTTCTAATCTTTAGTTATCCTTAAGAGAAAACACAGTACTATAATCCTACCTACATACATAAAGAGCATAAGCAGTACCAGGGTTTATGGTCCAAGACAAATGCCTTCAGTCTCTCACTGAACTATAGTTTTTAAAACACTAACAGACAGCTCTGCTAAGGCCCTCCCAAATTACATCATTTTGACACTTAGGCTTTCCCAGTATTCACATTACATCATCTTGACACTTAGTCTGGCAAACAAACTGCATTATTTAGCAAGCTAACACTTGCTCAGGAAACTACAATGATAAAAGACATTTTACATGTATACTCTAACAATTATTCCTTAAATTAAGACAATAGAAAGAATGTGTTCAGCCAGATGCTTCGGCACCACTTTTGTATATAATTGTAACTTCAAAGAACATTTGAAATGCTTGCCTTGATTTTCCTTACAGCAGATGGCAATGTTGCAACAATCTTGAAGTTCACATTTTACAGTGTTTTCTTTCATTTAAAAACATAAGCCTGTATTTTACATTTATTTATACAAATGATAGAATTACGTATCAAATTCTATTTGACTGGGCTGGCAGCCGTCGCCTATCTTTCCCCAATCTTCACCCCCCCCCCCCACTGCCCGGAGAACTCAAGCTAGTTTTTCAAGTGACCCTTGAGAAACGCCGCTGGGGAGGGTTAGGTTTATCTGAGGGTACCTCACCACATTCCCTGTCTTGAGAGCCCATCTGCATTGGCATTGCTAATCCCATTGTGGTGTTACATTGACATATCATATGCTTGCAACCCCAAGCTCCATCTTAGCAATTTGGCATTTTGCTGACTGGCTCTGTTTAACCATATTAGAGGGTTGTGATCTGTCATTACAGTGAATTTTCTTCCATACAGATAAGGCTGAAGTTTTTGCAATGCCCACACTATGGCTAGACATTCCTTTTCTACAGCTGCATAGCAATCCTCCCTGGGTTGGAGCCTATGACTGAGATAAACCACTGGGTGCTCTTTCCCCTCTGAAGAAATCTGCCTAAATACAGCCCCCACCCCATGGTTCGAAGCATCCACCTATAGTCACCATCCCCACAAGAGGAGAAAACATACTTGATCTCATCATCACGAACATACATGCACAATGTTCAACCAACACATATACCCCTCACTGGATCAGAGAGATCACAAACTAATCTCTCTGGGGTCCTCATCCCACCCCCCTATGAAAAAAAAAAGACCACAGTAAAGAACTTCTGAAGCTTTACTCATACTTCAAACTTCTATGGTTCTAATTTAAGGCCCCGAGCTGGCGAAGACAAAACTCAAGTCATTGCTGAATCCCTTAAATCACTTACACAAGGAGCTGCATGAGCATGGATAAGATAAGGCCAAGCAAAACAACCAAGCAAAAACACCAAAGGTAAGGCCCAGTCTGCGGCCCCCCAGCATAAAACAACCAAACAACAAAAAGGAGGAAGCTACAACAAGATAGAGCAAAAGGACAAAAAAGGTAAGGAACCTTAATCACTATAAGTAAAAAAAACAGGAAAACTAAAAATCATCAAATAAAAAAAAATCAATATTTAGCTAAAGAAAGAAAAAAGACTCAAAGAAGGCAAAAATATTATATATAGGGAAAAACTAGCAATAACTCCCCTTGGGAGGAAACTCCAGTTCAAATGATGTGAAGATTACTGATCCTATGACATTGCCAACATACTGGACATTGCAAACTACTGGGCCCCCCCAAAAAAGGAAAACCTCTCATACCCCGCGATTGCAGCCCCCAAACATCTCCAACCAACCCGTCCACATCTCTCCTTCCAGTTAAAAAAGCAGCAATCCATGCCTGATGGTGTCCTGGCTGGGTGTGTGGCTGAACTCAATGAGGAATTAAACCCACAGCTAGGACAGCTGTTTACTCACTGATTAATCATCTGATTAGCACTCCAGGAGTGGGCGACTGCAACTGTGGTCCCCTGGGCAAGGCACCTCCAGGCCCCCCTGAACCAACCGCCCATTAGCACAAACAAGCCAAGCCAAGCCAGCCACAGAAGCCATGGCCCATTAGCTTAAACAAAGACAGGAAGCAGACATAGACTGGAAATCAATGGATCCATCAATTTGGTCAGCTTGGGCAGATCATGATCATGTTTGACTTTGACTTTGGACTTTTGTCAAAAAAGCCAAGGCCATGGGAAAGGCAGTGCACAGCCTACCCTCGATCTGGCGTAATCTGGCCACAATACCGGGTGTCATTCCCAAAAAAAACCTATCAAAAACTCATCAGCTTATCACATCACCCATACATCATGTTTAAGGGCTGAGGGACACAACCCACAGGGGGTCAGTTGCTGGCTACGCCATGTCAGACTCAACAGAGTCCACAAGTGGTGTACCAGTCTCAGGCCTCCTCAGCAAACCTTGTTTGGCATCTACTTCTTCCAACAGGGCCCAACACAGGAGGGTAGCTTTGTTGGCGTAGTTTGATGACTGCAACTGGGACAACACATAAGAAACACAGACGACACAGATCTGTTTCATGGGTCTTCACAGAAACGATATAAACTGCCAGGAACTGCAGCCTAAAAAAAGTGGTCCAAGATGTATGCCGTATGTTAACTCCAAAAACAAAATTACCCCAGCAACCAAATCCAAAGCAATCCACCAAGCAGCAAGGAAGTTATTATCCCAGGGGACCCAGGTTCCATGTTAGTAGTCATTCGACACCTACACCTTTGGAGCTAAAAGTAGTTAGGAAGACCTATCTACCACCCCCACATATCTAGAAATGATTCTCATCTAGATACAGGGAGGTCATAGTCTCCCTATACTCATCACTCATCAGACCAATGATTGAGTAAGTACAATGCCCCAAGTAATGTATCTGACCGGATGAAAGCAGGCAGCAAGCCCCAGAAGCCACTCACCACCAAGTCAAAAGGAAAGGGGGTCTCAAACATCTGTCCTATGCTGCCCGGGACTGAAAGAGGGGTAGCTCTCTAACATCGCTCAGCCATTGCTCCTGCCTGAGGTGAATTGCCTCTAATCAAAGGCAGATTTGCTCACAGATTTGATAGGCCTGCTTCACCTCAAAAATCTAGAATAAGAAAAGAGACTTAAACTCCTATTAACCACGACACGGCTATTAGGCTGTGGAAGAGGAGATCGGAATCACCCTTTCCTATTATGTGAATAACTGCATATGAGAGGTAGAGCAGATCCACTGGCCTGTTCAAGAGAAATCTGTGACCAATCCAATGATCGATCGCGATATACCCCAGGGATTACCTGCGTCACTGTTGCCTCGACAGAGGCACAGCAAAATAATGTATATAGATATATACTAGCAAGTATGAATGACACAAGACTAACACTAGTATGATAAATGCCCTTGCAGAACCTATACAACAAATTATTTGCTGTAATCTGGACTGGCTAACACAGGGGGTCCTCCCAATGCTTCTTTAAGCTTCTGAAATGCCTGCTCACATGCTGGGGTCCACACTACCTTATCTGGCCTGTTCTTCCTTGTCAGGTCTGTGAGGGGAGCAGCTATGGTACTATAACTAGGGACGCACTTTCTGTAGTACCCTGCTGTCCCTAAGAATGCCCTCACCTGCTTTTTGGTAACAGGTTTAGGCCATGCCTGAATAGCTTCCACTTTGGTAGGTTCTGGCCTTATCTTACCACTCCCTACTCTATGTACTAGGTAGGAGACCTCTGCCATACCCACCTGACATTTGCTCGGCTTAATGGTCACCCCTGCCCTCTGTAGTCTGCCCAGCATCTCCCTGACATGCTGAAGGTGCTCTTGCCAGAAATGGCTGTAGATGGCAATATCATCTAGATAAGCAAGGGCACCCCCTCCTGCTCCTGCTGGGATATTATCCACCAGCCTCTGGAAAGTCGCTGGGGCATTCTTCATCCCAAAGGGCATCTTTGTGAACTTGTACAAGCCAAAAGGAGTCAAAAAGGCTGACTTCTCTCTAGCACTGGGAGTCAAGAGCACCTGCCAATAACCCTTGGTAAGATCAATGGTTGTAAGATATATAGCCCCACCCAGCTGCTCTAGGGCCTCATCTGTCCTTGGCATGGGGTAAGCATCCGACTCTGTGTGACTATTTAATTTCCTGTAATCCACACAGAAGCTGGTGCTGCCATCCTTCTTTGCACCGACACCACTGGCGAGGCCCAGGGAATGTTGGACTCTTGAATCACCCCTAGTTCCAACATCTCCTGTACCTCTTCCCTCAGAGTCTGATTGACTCTCTCAGGCAGCTTATAAGGGGCCTGCCTAATAGGCCTTTGGTGTCCTGTATCCACCTGGTGCTGCACCAGGTGGGTGCTTCCTGGTTTCCCAGTGAACACGTCCCCAAATTCCTGCAACACCACTCGGATTTCTCGAACCTGGGTAGGAGAGAGCTGCTGGGACATTACTACCCCTTCCACCGAGGTGTCAGCCCGAGCCTCACTGAGGAGATCAGCCCCCAGATCTCCCTCAGACTCCTACTGCAATCCACTGCAAATGCTCAGCACAAGGGCCTCCCTATCATGGTAAGGTTTCATCATGTTAACATTGTACAATCTGTGCCCCTGCTGTCTGCTTAGCACTTCCACGTTGTAGTTAACATCATTTACCTTTCTTACCACTTTGTAGGGTCCCTCCTAAGCTGCTTGCAGCTTGTTGTGTCTGACAGGAATGAGAACCATTACCTGCTGCCCTACAGAATATTCCCTAGCTCGAGCATTCCTGTCATACTTTACCTTTTTCTGTTGTTGGGCTTCTGCCAGGTTCTCCCGGGCCAAGCCCATGAGTTCCCTCAGCCTTGTCCTGAGGGTTAGGATGTATGCCACAACAGACTCCTTGTGAGTCTCACACTCACCTTCCCACTCATCTCGAATTAAATCTAAAGGTCCTCTCACCCTATGCCCATACAGCAACTCAAAGGGTGAAAAACCTGTGGATTTCTGGGGAACCTTTCTGTAAGCAAACAAGAGATGGGGCAAGTATTTGTCCCACTCCCACTTAAACTGATTTGCAAATGCCCATAGCATGGACTTGATTGTAGAGTTTAATCTCTCAACAAGACCATTAGTCTGGGGATGACAGGGGATGGTCTTCATGTGCTTCACCCCACAGGACTTCCACAGACAAGCCAGCCGGTCTGACATGAAATTGGCATTTTGGTCAGTCAGTATTTCATTTGGGAAACCTACCCTGCTGAAAATCTCTAACAAAGCATTTGCCACCTTCTCTGCCTAAATGGAAGACAAAGCCGCTTGCCTCACTGTATCATGTAGCATAATCCACTACCACTAAGATATACTTTTTCCCTGTGGAACTTGGGGTACTCAGAGGACCCACAATATCCATAGCTACCCTCTGAAATGGCTCCTCAAACACAGGTAATAGCATCAATGGAGCTCTCACCTTGTCTCCTGCCTTGCCTACCTTTTGGCACTGCTCACAGGTCCTGCAGTACCCAGCTACATCTCTGGAAATTCCAGGCCAATAGAAGTTTTGCATAATATACCTCTTTGTATGTTTTATGCTATGGTTAGAAGCACCAGATGGTACGCTCTAGGCACTACCACCTGCTGTACTCTCTCACCTTCTAGCCCTCCCTCAGGGGTCTACTCTCTATATAGTATTTGCCCCAGTATACAGATTCCTCCTTCCCTTGAGAATCAGGTGCCTCCCTAGCTACCTGCCTCAGGCCTTGCAATGTAAGGTCTGAGAGCTGAGCCTGTCTCAGCTCCCACCTTGTAACCTTTCCCAGCTCCCTTTCCACAGGAAGTCCAGCATCCCCTGACAGTGGTGCTTCACTGTCAGCCTGGGTACTACTATTCACCTCTACCTTTGCAGTTACCCTGTCCAAGGGAACATCAGTACCCACAAGCAGCTGTGGCTCACATTCAGTCTCACTGCTACAGAGTAGCTCCCTCCCTGAATTAACCACCTCAGCAGTCCTGGCTGCAAGTATGCAGTCTGTCTGAGTCTCTCCTAGGCTACCAGACTTACATGCTTGTCTCCAAGCCTGACTGCATGTAACTGCATAAGTACATGGGACTGCCTCATCCAAATCCTTCACTCTCAGGACATCTGCAGGATGTTAGTTCCATACCCTGTTGTCTCAAGACAACTTACTATTGGCATTTTGTCTTTCCCACTTACTGGCTCCCTACCTTGCCTCCATGTTCATCTGTATGCCACATGGCCCCACTGGTTGCATTCAAAACATTTCACCCTAGCTCCTGGACATGTACCTGGACTAGTGGCTTCCCCTGCCACTGTCGGCTTCTGTTGGGGCAGACTGTGCTGCCCACCATGGGTTCCTATAGACCCATGAGCAGTACTGGGGGTCCCCTTCCTGTGCAGGGCTGCCCTGCTGGCCAGTTATAGGTCTCCCTTTTTCCCCAACTCATCTGACGTAGCACATTGTCTATCAGCTAACCAGATCCTCATGTCCTCAGGCAAAGTGCTAAGGGCTTGTTCCCTCACTAAAAGGTCTACCAGCCCTTCAAAAGTGGTGACCTGACATCCACTCACCCAGCTATGAAAATAAGTGCTCAGTTCAACAACATATTCACATACATTTTCATCTGCCTTGCGTCTATGCTCATGAAACTTTTTCCTATACGTTTCAGGTGTTAGCTTAAAACATTGTAACAGACATTTTTTTTACAGCAGTATAATCAAAACAGACAGTGTCAGGCATTTGTGATATACAAGTTACAGCGTTTCCATGGAGTAAGGGGGTCAAGAACCGTACCCAGAGTCTTTGGTCAACACTATACTGTTTGCATACCCTTTCAAACATGTGAATGAAACTATCAAAATTATCCCCCACTTTAAATTGTGGAAGTAATTTACTGACCTGTTGTGCTTCTGGGGTCCAGTTACTTCCTTCCCCATTACCTCCATGACTCTGGTGAAGAGTCAGCATTTCCCTCTCATGCTTCTTTTGATGCTCCTTTTTTTCACCTTCTATCTCCAAACGCCTGGCCTCCAATTCAAGTATGTTTACCTCCAGCTGGATTTTTAAGTCCACTGCAGAAAGGTTGAGCTGTCCATTCTCTGAAGATATTGTATCTCCATTGCCAGTCTGATTGTCCTTCGCAGAAAGGTCGAACTGTCCATTGCTGTTTTCTGATGCAGCTGTAACCAAGGCTGCAATCAGGTCTTCCTTAGTCAGGTTTCCATGCACCAGTTCCCTAGCCTGGCAGATCTCCACCAGCTGGCTCATTGTCAGCTTTCCATACTCTTGAGCTGACATGCTGCCTGCTCACCCTGACTAACTAACCTAACAAAAGAAATAAAACAATTGTGATCTGATCTCTGAGTATAAACTGCATCGCTGATTTAGAGTACAAAACACTTTCAGAGATTACTGTACATAAGCTACAGGATTCACTCTACCCACACCACTGCAAACCACAAGTGAGGATATCTTATCCCAACCACTGCCACCACTTATGACGACCGTGCCCTGGCCCTGTATTCTGTCTCCTACAGGCTGTTGAGGGAAGATCTATGCCTGGCATACAAGACATTATCTGTTCCCACTCTGATGGACCTCTTGTACATCTGCAAAACAAACAGCACTAGAATTACCTGTTATAAAGACTTAAACTTTGCCTCTAATATAAATAGGACCTACTGGATAGACAAGTATGTATCCAAGAGACTACCCCTTCAATGGAACAAGCTCCATGCCCTTGAGAAGCAGAGTTCCTCCCTAACCCAATTCAAATATAACTTTGACAATTGGATGGGTGGCAGGAAATTCATTCCTGGTTTGGTAACTGTGTCTCTAATTGATACAGGCAGCCTGTAAATGGTTCATATCCCAAGCCCCTGCTTATACTTATCAAGGGTACCATTCCTTGTTAGAGATTTGGGATGTATGGCTAAGCTTAAAAAGCTATTGTAAACACCTAGGTCATTGTGATAGTTAGCCTAGTAAACACCTAGGCCATTGTGATAGTTAGTCTAGTAAACACCTATGCCATTGTGATTGTTAGCCTAGTGAACACCTATGAACCTATGTCTATCTCTCCAGCATGTTTTGTTTGAGTCGATGACTAAGTGTCAACCCCTAGATTGGGTGACTCGAGTGCTGTTTGAATTGTGGATGTGTAGCAACTCCATCAGGACTGAATTTGTGAGTGACTTGTAGGTCAGGCATAGGTCACCCCTTAATAGTCGGTAGGAGACAGAGTAAAGGGATACATCTTTTAATCTGTCCACGTAGAACATGTTGTTTATACCCTGTATTTTCTTTGTGAGGAACCTCTGAGGTCACTCCAGCTGCTAAGTGCCTAGTCAAGTACATACCAAATGGCGCACTTTTCTCTATTATTGGGATAATGAGAACAGAGTACAGTGGGACTATAATTTCTTTGTATCTGGTTGCCATATCTTTACTTATAAGTTGTGCCACATAGAAGGACTGCCTCACCACTGTGAACACATGGCAGTCAAAGTTCAGGCTGCTCTGTATATTGTGTACCTAGATCTCTCATCTCTGAATCCACTCTTAGAGGTATGCTATTGATGTTGTAATTTCCATGGGTATTTGACTTCCCAAAGAGTATGATAATGCATTTTTTACATGTTTACTTTTAGGTCATTTATCTGATCTAAACCCTCCTTAAGGATATCTACCTCATTGGGGGATTCAGTGATTGCAGTCTTCAGCAAGCTTTGCCATCCAGAAACTTTCCACATTAGCCCTGACTTCATAGAGGTATAGTCTGAACAGAAATGGTCCCATCAGTGAGACCTGCAGCACAACACTAGTAACTGGCCTCTTGCTGAATCTAGAGTCACACACTTTAACCACAAGTCCTGTCCATAGCCAACTGGGTAGTCATCTGGTGATGTAGGGAGTATGCCCAGTTTTCTGAGCTTATTTAGACTACCGGAATGGAAATTGTCTCAAATGCCTTGGTAGGGTCAAGATAGGCAGTAAGTACTGTTTTACCCTCATCCATAGCCTTTGTGACTTTCTCAAAGAAAATCACCAGATTCATTCTGCATGACCTGCCTTTGACAAAACCGAAATGGGTCAGGTCCAGTATTTGGAGGGTTCCTATGTCATTATTTATCATGCCCATGATTATTGTTTCCATGGCCTTACGTATAAGACTAGTCAAACTTATGAGTCTGTAATTTCCCAGTTCAGTAGATGGTTCCTCTTTCTGCAGAGGGATGGCTGTTGTTGTCCTACATTCTATTGGGGCAAATCCAGTCTGGAGGCTGTGGTTAATCAGAGATCCTAATGGACCTGATAAGTCCTTATTTAAGCTATTTAAGAGGCAACCTGGTATATCGTCAGGCCTCATTGAATCCATGTTTTTAGGTTTAGCGAGTGCAGTGGCAACCTGTTCTTTGGTGTAATTGGTGGCAAAGAGGTGGAGGGTATTTTTTGAGGGAGAACTGGAGGTGATGGAGAGGGGAAATTTCAACTGAATTTGTTGGCCAGCAGATTTGCTGTATCTTCTGGCTGAGTATAGTTGATGTCATCTACAACTAATTCTGCACATTATTGGGTGCTGCAGTTAAGACTGCAGACGTAACTGAAAATGCCTTAGCTTTGGAGACTATTTTTACCTCAAAGGCTGCTTTAAGAGAATTGACTAGTTCTTTGATTTGCTTACTTATGCTAATGAGGCACATTTTGCTCTGTTGTGCATACTTCTTACCTCTCAACAGGATTTTCTTTCTTTTGTTGTACAACCTATTAATATGAAGGGCCCACCAGGATTACTTGTTTTAGTGGTTTAACCCGGGCTTATTTTAGTTTGGTATTAACATTTCTATGCAGTTGTTTATATGGATGTCAAGGGCTTTTGTGTACACCTCTGCAGAGTTTTCTGGATTTGGAGGAGCTTAGAAACTAGCTATGCTATCCTTTAATAGGGGGTCATTTACTTTAGAGGGATTCTTAAAGTTTTTGAGGTGAGGTGAGGGGACCAGTTTTACACTTATTTCAAGGGAGATCACTTTGTGATCTGATCTTACCAGTGAGGGCATCACACATGGGAGGGGGTACAGCACTCTTTCATATTTCTGAGTACAAGATCTAGGATATTTGTTCCCCTAGTGGGAGTGCAGACATTTGAATTTACAAATTCAAGAAATCTTTGGGCCTGCAGTTAGTGATCATGTATGTCTCCTAATTAATAGAGGGGTAGTTAGAATAACCTATGGGTATGGTATTTTGTGAAAGGGTGAGTGATTCTAGTAACGTCAGGTATGATGTATGGGTTTCTTGGTTCATGGTGGGGTACCTGTAGCTAGCAAGAATATAGTAATGAATTATTCCCATTTACAGTTGGACATGGAGTAGCTCAAACAAGTCATATTGTTTGACCAGCCTTAAGGGTGCTTGTCCTTTATTTAAATAGATACACCTCCACCTTTTGCTCTTTTCATGTTCAGTGAATGGTCAGAACATATGAAAGGCATAATAGCCATGCACTGACAAAGTGCTTTCCATGGCTTTGAACCATGTTTCAGTAACTGCACAGACATCAGCACTCTCCAGGATGAAGAGACCTTCTAGGGAGTACAGTTTCTTGCTGAGACTTTTATCACTGATCAGTAACACCT
Organism: Protopterus annectens; assembly: GCF_019279795.1. Classification (NCBI taxonomy): domain Eukaryota; kingdom Metazoa; phylum Chordata; order Ceratodontiformes; family Protopteridae; genus Protopterus; species Protopterus annectens. The sequence goes on from NC_056726.1 coordinate 1,211,933,167, forward strand.
TTAGCTTGTCCTGAGTAGCGTTTGTTATGTTGGAAAGTTTGTCTGTTTGGCAATGCCTAAAAAAGGCACTGTAGGGGTTGATATTGTTTTGGACAATATATGAAAGCCTAGAGGTGTCAGGTGAAGACCATCCCTGGCAAAGCAGCATGGCCTGTCAGTGATGGCCTCCCAGGCTGACAAGTACTGGACCCCCTTGGAATAACATCAGTGGCTAAGCCAATTGTGAAAGCCAATTATTTTCTGCTGATATTGTGGCATCATCATTGGAGATACTGGAATGTTGCTCAGTGCTAGCCTCATATCTACCTGAGACACATATTCTAAGAGCTCATAATCATACCTCTCTCTTCATATAGTCCAAGGAGGTACTTCTCAGGTCAGTCATAGATTCACAGGATGATAGGCTCATAGGATGATACTAGGCTATTGGCCCAGAGGCCCTTATAAGCCTAACCAAGAATTTGACTCATGTTCCCTCAGAGTCAGCACCTGTTTCCCCTGTTCAGCAGGGACACAGGTGGGATCCCTGGGAGTGTATTTTCTGTTTCCCATCCAGTCATCCAGTTTCCTGTTAAAGAGGGCTAGAGAGGTACTCTGTTTGACATGGAGAGGGAGTCTATTTCACAGATGGGGAAGTCTTTGGGACACAAATCTATCCTGCCAGCAAGTTCTGTTATTGTCACTGACCAGGTTAAGGCCTTGTGTGTGGATTGTCCGAGTGGAGTTTGACTTACAGATATGCTGCAACTCCATCAAGGCTGGGTCTGAGCTGGCCTTGTATGCCAGACACAGGTCAACTCTGAGCAGTCTGCATGAGACTGAGTAGAGGGACAGGCCTTTTAGCCTTTCTGTATAGAACAGGTGTTTGAGACCCTGGATTTTCCTGGTCAGGAACCTCTGTGGTCTCTCCAGCTGCTGCATGTGCTTGGCAAGGTACATGCCGAAGGGGGCACTGTACTCAATAATGGGTCTGATAAGGGAGGAGTACAGGGATCTAATGACCTCCTTGTTCCTGGATGAAATACCTTTATTTATTAGGTGGGCCATGTAGAAAGACTTCCTTATAACGGAGGCAACATGGTGGTCAAAAGTCAGGTTGCTATCAACCTGGGTGCCCAAGTATCTCATGACCGGTTGAGTGCTTAGTGCATTGTTATTAATGTGATAATTAGTGGGGATGTCATTTTCCCCAAAGGGGATAATGATGCAATTCTTGGCATTCAGTTTGAGGCCATGCTCTGGTACCAGTCATTAGTTTGGGTAAGGCCCTCTTGGAGGATGTTCATTTCACTAGGGGAATTTAAGGCAGAACCCAGTCTGCAGCCATCTGCAAACTTGGTCAGCCACAGACCACTGGTTTTGGCTTGCACCTCAGAAAAGTATATCCCAAACAGTAAAGGCCAAAAGACCACTTGGGGAACACCTCTTGTTACAGCTCTACTACTAGAGGAGGCTTCCCCTATTTTGACTGAGTGGGTTCTATCAGTGAGCCAGTTAGCTGTCCATCTGGTAACATATGGGTTGATGCTTGGCTGGGAGAGTTTATCTATTATGCCTGAGTGGAGAATAGTGTTGGAGGTTTTGGCTAGGTCAAGGTAGGCAGTGTGCACTGTCTTCCCCCTTGTCCATGGCTTTGGTGATTGTTTTGAAGAAGTGACCAAGTTTAACAAGCATGATGTCCCTTTAACAAAACCAAACTGTGTGGGGTCAAGTGTTTGTAGGTTGCCAATGTCCTTGTTTATAAGGTCCATGATAATGTGTTCCATGGCCTTGCAGATCAGGCTAGTTAGGCTGATGGGCCTATAATTGCCTGGGTCAGTGGACGCTCCACCTTTATGTAGAGGAATGACAGTGGCTGTCCTCCATTCAGCTGGGATGAAGCTGGTGCTCAGGCTTTGGTTGAATAGGGTGCCTAATGGAGCTGACAGCTCATGCCTGAGTCCATGAAGGATTCAGCCAGGGATGCTATCGGGTCACATGGAGAATGCATTTTTTGCCTTTGAGAGGACATTAAAGACCTGCTAACTGGTGATGAGGGGAGGGAGGCAGGTGCTGGGGATGTCTTGGTTTACTGATGGGGGGACAGGGTGGTGAAGTTTTCACCGAACCTATCTGCCAGCAGGTTGGCTATATCTGTGGCATTTGTGTATGTCATGTTTTGATCATCAGTTCAGAGCAGATTTGGGTGTAACCTTTGAGATGCCAGACATATGTAAAGAAGGTCTTGTGATTGTTCTTAGTGGATGTGGCCAATTTGGACTCAAAGTTAGCCTTAGAGGATTTCACCAGTGACCTTATTTGCATGTTTAGACAAAGGAAAGATTGCTTCCAATTTGGCACCTCCTCCTTCTTGGCCCTGGAAAGCAATTCTTTCCTTTTATTATAGAGTTTGTTTATTGCTGCTATCCACCAGACAGATTTACTATTCCTTGAGGAAGATGATTTGGTCCTGTCAGGTATTGCTGAGTCCATATAGCTATGTAGGTGCTCATATAGTTTTTTGGTGTAGGCTTGGACATTAGTGCTAGTTCCAACTGAAGGGACGGTGGCTGTGAAGCTGCTTATACCTGCTCTGATTAGACTGTAGTCAGCTTTGGAAAAGTTTTTTTGTTTGACCCTGACGAGGAGGGGGGGGTCAGGGGAGATGGTGACTTCAAAAGTGATCCCTTTATGGTTGGATCTTACCAAGGAGGATGACACTGTAGGGGTGCTACAGTGGCTACTCATGTTGGTGAAGACAAGTTCCAGGATATTTTCACCTCTCGTAGGGATGTCAACTAGCTGATCCAATGCATTGGCATTGGCGAAGTTGAGGAATCTCTGGGCACTCATGTTTGGGCTAAAATAGGTCTTCCACCCTATGTTTGGGTAGTTACAGTCACCCAGGATCAGGGTAGAGGGTTGACTCTTGATGGATTTAAGTAAGTCCAGGTAAGTGGCGTGGGCGTCTGTAGCTAGGTATGATTTGAATAGGTGTTTTTTTCAACAGTTAACTGCACTTGGAGTGTCTCCTGTGTGTCATACAGTTTAAACAGCCTGGAGGTGTGTATGTCTTTGATAAATATTGAAACTCCACCTCCTTTGGCTTTGTAGCCCTCTGAGATGGACTATGAATGATTCATACTAGTCCTTAGGGGTAAGTGACCTGAGAGTTTGTATGATCTGGAAGATCCTGGCCCCTGACAGGCAACTAATTGTAACCTTATCCTTATCCAGCCTGGTAAGAGGGACATCAGTGTGTCTCACAATGGAGTCGCCTATGACCAGAGCATTGAGTTGTGGAGTATTTTGCCTTATGAGCTTGGTAGTTGAGACACAGTGAGATGTGGCTTTATGTGTTAAGATGGGAATTGTCTTGTTTCTGTGCATGCAGAGTTTCTGAGGACTGTGCCTGAGAGGCCTTTGAGGTTTGGGTAAGTTACATGTGAGCACCTCTGCATGTGGGTCTATGTGTGTGGTCCAACTTGTTTGTTGCTTTTTGTTTCTGTATGTGAGAGTCTAGTGTACAGTACCAATGTGTAACTACATCTCTCACATACTATATTTGTTTGTTTGAGAATTAAGTGGTTGTCTGTTTACATAAGGCAATTGCTACATGGCCTCAGGCTGCCCATGTCCTCCAGACTGGATGTAGGGATAGCAGGGAAGTGCCCATCCCTGGTTTTACATCCTAATGCGTACATGCAATGGATAGGAATGGAGGGTGTTTGTAACTGGATGAGGGAATAGTGTTTATTTTGTCTTACTTTGTGTAATCTGCAGCTAATATAAGCAGCAAAGTTGCCCAATGCCCAAACCAGATGATCTCTGAGCAGCGCTAGTTTGCGCTATAATAAGCTAAGGTAGATCTAAAAAGTCCTAACTAAATGTATAAATGCTGCTTACCATGCAAATTAGTTGCCCTGTGAGTAACATGGGACTGAGGTAAAGTTCCAATGTGTTTTTATAAGGAAATTTCAACTTCTAGTGATTGTGTGTATACAGTACCAACATACCCAACTAGAGGACAGGCACACATGAAAGCCTGTGGCAACAAGTTGTTTTAATAGTCAGATTTCATTCATTTTGAATCCATTACTTAATGATTTTAGTGAGCTGAATTTTTTTAAGTGACTTAGTTACACAATGCATACATTTTAAAATATTTACTGTTTAATAGGCTCATGGTTAAGTACAATCAATCAGTCATACATAAGAACAAAGAATCAGTCTGCAATCCATTATAAGCCAAGCCAAAAACACCTATTCAGAAGTTCTTCCAGCCACATCAAAGGGTCTAAACAAAATAGACTGGGGAGAATTTGAGGGTGTCCATCCAATTACATGTGATGATGAATGCTTCTGTTTTTCAGTCAGTGTTTATCATTTTTTTCTTTAATGAGTTATTAAAAAAAAGATGCTTGGCTGTATTGCCATTAGTTTTTTTTTCTCTAGAAAGGTTCTATCTACCATGATTAAGCTTCCCTGCTCAGCACAAGTAACTAACTGCCCCCAACATGCTTCTATCATATATACCAGTCTCTTTATGTAATATTTCCTAACAATGTAAGCGGGCCAGTATAGTTGGACCTTAGCCACACATGATTGAGTATAACTATGAAAAATCATGCACCCTGCAGTACAATGCAACCAAATAATGTACTGTTACAAGCATTAAGCTACATTTGAGTTTAATGTATTTATAACAGCTGCTCACCCGAAACAGTAAACAATAACCCTGGCATTCTGGAAGATTCCATTAAACACCAGAGCATGTACTTTTTTTCATAGATTCATAGGTAGGTACTAGGCTATCTGCCCAAAGGCATTTATAAGCCTAGCCAGAATGTGTTGGCTTTCATGGCCCCCTTAGATTAGTTCCGTGTGCCTCTGTCCAGCAGAGCCACTGAAGTGATCCCCGGGGTAAACTTTCTGTTTCCCATTCATTCGTCAAGGTTTCTCTTGAAGAGTGTTAGCGAGGAGCTCTGCCTAATGTAGATCGGAATCTTGTTCCAAAGCATGGGAAGTCTCTGGGACAGGTATCTATCCCCCCAGCACGTCCTATTTATTGTTGTGGTGAGGCTTAGATCCCTAGAGCATGTGGCTCAAGGGGATATGGTTTTCTTTAGGTGGAGCACGTCCTTCAATTCTGGGTTGGACATGGCCTTATATGTCAGGGAGAGATCACCTCTGAGTAGGCGATATGCAACCGAGTACAACAGAAGTTTCTTCAGTCGAGCTGCATAGGGCATCTGTTTGAGGCCAGTGATCCTCTTGGTGAGGTACTTCTGTGGTCTTTCTAGCTGTTGCAGGGGTCTTGTAGGGTACATCCCAAATGGGGTGTTGTACTCTATGATGGGTCTGATGAGTGATGAGTAGAGGGGCACAATGACCTCTTTTGATCTGGATGTGAACCCTTTTGTGATTAGGTGGGCCACATATAAGGATTTTCTAATGACTTTGGCAATGTGATTATCAAAGGAGAGATTACTATCTACTTGGGTCCCCAGATCCCTTATTATGTCTTCTGTATTTAGGGGACTACCACCTATGTGGTAGTTTGCGGATACTATGTTTTTTCCAAAGGGGATGACTATGCACTTTTTGGCATTTAGCTTGAGGCCATGATTTTGACACCAGGTATGCGTCTCAGTGAGACCCTTTTGGAGGATGTCTTTGTCAAACAGAGAGTCAGTTATAGCCCCTAGTCTGCAGTCGTTTGCGAACTTGGTCAGCCACAGTACTCCTTTGCTTGCCTGTACCTCTGAGAAATATATGCCGAACATGAGGGGTCCTAGGACTGAGTCCTGGGGAATGGCACTTGTAACCAGTTTAGAGTCAGACCTAGCTCCGGCAACTCTCATCATGTGGGTTCTGTCCGTGAGCCAGTTGAAAACCCATCTTGTGGCATAGGGGTTTATGTTCAGGCTGGTGAGCTTGTCTATAATACCAGAATGGGGAATGGTGTTGAAGGCCTTTGCGAGGTCTAGGTAGGCTGTGTGTACCACCTTTCCCTCATCTATAGCCTTAGTAACTGTCTCAAAGAAGTCCACCAGGTTTAGGAAGCATGATCTGCCCTTAACAAAGCCGAACTGGGTAGGGTACAGTGTTTGGAGGTTCCCAATGTCTCTGTTAATGAGTTCCATGATGATGCGCTCCATTGCCTCGCAGACCAAGCTAGTCAGGCTTATAGGGCGATAGTTCCCAGGGTCTGTTGTGGCTCCACCTTTGTGGAGCAGAATAACCATTGCTGTGTGCCACTCTATGGGTACACAGCCTGTGGAGAGGCTGAGTTTAAACAGTGTGTTTACGTGAGGGGTTACTTCATCTTTGAGCTCGTGTAGGATGCAGCCTGGGACACCGTCCGGTCCCACTGATGCTGTATTTTTGGCTTTGGAGAGGGCTGTTTTAACCTGAGTGTCTGTGATTTCAGGGGCTCTACATTCTTCTGGTATGGTTATGGGCCCTTTTGGGACTGAGAGGGAGGTGAAGTTTGCACTGAACCTGTCTGCCAGAATGTTGGTGATATCGGTCGGTTCAGTGTATTTTGTGCCATTCTGCAGTAACTCCAAGCAGATCTGAGCATTGCCACTTAGATTCTTGACATAGCTAAAGAATACCTTGTGGTTATCATTGGAGTCCTTGGCAATTTTTCTTTTGAAGCTAGCTTTGGATGATTTTTATGAGGGATCGTAGTTTCTTGCTGATACTGATCAGGGATGTCTTCCCTTTTTGGGATTTTACTCTTTTCTGTACTAGTTTCCTCCTTCTATTGTATAGCTTGCTTATGGCAGGAGTTCACTAGACTGGTTTCCATTTCTTGGAGGAGTGAGTCTTGGTTTTGCCTGGGATAGCATGGTCCATGCATTCTCTTAGGTGCCTGTAGAATGCATTAGTAAAGGATTTTGCAGCTTGGACAGCATTATCTTTAGCATGGGGGCTTTGAAACTTTCCACCTCGATCTTAAGTAATGTGAAGTTTGCTTTTGAAAAGTTTTTCACTGTGGTTTCCTTGACTGGGGGTGGGGGTGGAATGTGGATATCCAGAGTGATTAGTTTACGGTCAGATCTAACCAGCGAGGGGTTGATCTCCGGTGTGGAACATCGGTCACCCATGTTGGTGATGACCAGGTCCAATATGTTGTCACCTCTGGTGGGAGTGTTGACCAGTTGATCCAGGGCATTTGAGTTTATAAATTCTAGGAAATGTTGGGCAAGGGAGTTAGTACATGAGTAGTTCTCCCAGTTAATGTTTGGGTAATTGAAATCACCCAATATTAGGGTGTTTGGTAGGACCTTTATTTTTCCCAGTGTTTCCACAAATGTGGAATGGGGGTCCTGGGACATGGTGGGTGATCTGTAGCAAGCTACAATTTGAATTGCAGTTTTGCCCATTGTTAGTTGCATGTGGATGATCTCTGAAGCATCATGCTGTGCCACTAACCTGTGTGGGTATCTTTGATGAATATGGATATTCCCCCGCCTTTTGTATTTTGGTCCAGGTTCTGTGGCCAAAATGTATGGTATGAGGTGTAGCCTGGTAGTGCTCGGGTGCTCTCTGGAGCCTTAAACCAGGTTTCTGTTACTGCACATATAGTGATTTTCTCCATGCTGAGGAGTGCCTCGAGTGCATGCATTTTGAGGTTTAGACTTCTGGCGTTGAGTAGCATTACCCTCAGTTTTTTGTTACTTGTGCTATTTACGGCGGAGGGTTTGTCTTTTGAGCCTTGCCTAAAAAAGGCACTATTTTCCTTTAAAAAGCCATGGATAGCATGTGAAATGGTGAAGGATTTTTGGCAGACTCTGTGGAATGAACAAGCAAACAAATAATTAAATAACATAACTGAGTTATTGATAGTCCTGCGACAGAGCCACACATGAAAGCCAATCACTTATAGTGCAAGTTTAGAAATCCTGCGTAATGTCACTGTCTGGGACTCATAACAGAAGTCAAAGCACATGGTCTGAATCCTTCTGGCTTACTGTGGTATGTTGTAATTAATTTCATCATGTATGTGAAGGTGTTTAGTTAACTGATCAAGAACATACTTAATTTAGAAGGTCTATGATATCTAATCATTGTCTTTTCTTTTATAATATGCATTACCTTTTGTAACTTTATTTATTTAGGTTGATAGGTTGCTTGTCTTTCGGCTTTTTCCCGGTAAGGGGTTGCCACAGCGGAACGCCAGTCCGCTACTGATTGGCAGTAGATTTTTTTATGAAACGCCGAGGTGCCAGCTCGACGCCCAACCTTCAACGAAGGCACGCCCATTTATGCACGCATGTCTTTCGAATGCTACCCAGCCACGAGGAGGACATGCAGATTCCACACAGAAGGCACTCCCAAGCCTAGCCGAGAATCGAACGGGAGAAACTCTTGCTGAGGTAACAACGCTACCACAGGTATGTATGTATAAATGCACTTAATTACTAATATTTTGATGACTGGGTTGCCCAGCTGGACACAGCTTATTTTCATAGTGGGTCAGTTGGGAAAAGCTTCAAAATTAACAAATATTAATATGAAAACAGGTATGCTCATGTAATTGCAGACATCTTTACACCAACAATTAGGTACATATAAGCAGCATATACATAAGCAAAAATTAGTACAGAAGTATGAATGTAAGAAAGGCAATTATTATTTAATTAATTAATCCAGAAACTCTGGAAAATATCCTATGTTACACCCATACATAATGGTGGGACCTCCACTGAACTTAATAACAGACCCATTGCTTTACTCTCCTCCTGGCCAAAATCCTAGAAAAATGCATCCATACCCAGATGCTAAACTATCTCCTAGACAGCAACATCCAGTCACCTACTCAGCATGGTTTCAGACCTGCCCATAGTACCACTACAGCCCTCTTCTGCTTCACAGACACAATAAACTGTCTCAAAAATGAAGGCCTACAGGTGTCAACTCTTTTTTTGGATATGTCCAAAGCATTTGACACAGTCTCACACCAAATCCTGCTAAACAAACTAAACTAATATCACCTATCAATTTCCACTCTTTCCTGATTCCAAAGCTACTTAACTGACAGGTGCCAAGCTGTGAAATGGGAAAATTCTCTCTCTCTCTCTCTCCTCAGCTGCCCATAACTATAGGAGTCCCACGGGGTTCTATCTTAGGACCACTACTATTCACACTCTTCACAAATGACATCCATACCTCCACACAGCATACATCTATCATTCAGTATGCAGATGACAATACCTTAATCTGTGCTGCACAAAACATTCCCACCCTCCTGCAAACAACTCAATTAGCATTCTCCGACGTTGAAAACTACCTTGCCAAAGCCCAACTTATCCTCAATCCAAAGAAAACTCAGCTTATGATTATAACCAGTTCTAACAAAAACACTGATAACAGTCAATTCACTATCTACTCCACAAATGCTACTCCAATCACTCCAGTGGCACAGGCTAAGCTATTGGGAATAACCATAGACTCCCACCTAAAATTTGATAGTCATCTCAACTTAACTATTAAAAAAGTACATGCCAAACTGGGATCACTCTACCGTATCAAACCATTTCCTACCAACAACACAAGATCAGCCATTTCTCACTCCCAACTTCTATCCACCCTACTCTATGCATCTCCCATTCTGACTAATCTCAGCAAAACTGAACTAAGCAAAATGGAAGCCTGCTATAACAGAATTGCCCACTTTGCTGCAATTGCTCATATAGAACTCATCACTGTACTGCTTTGAGACAGCTCCACTGGCTTGAACTGCCCAACCTCCTAACCTAGAATCAGCTCTGCCTCTGTCATTTGATCTATTACCTCCCCAATAAGTGTCCTGCCCTCAAAAACCTAGTATAATATCACAAAGCCAAAAAACCTCTTAGATCATCAAGCAAACTACTACTAGAAGTCACCAACAGCTACAATAGCTTTGGAGATACACTATATAGTAGTTCAGTGGCTAAAGAATGGAACTCTGTCCCTACTATCATTCAAAACACATCATCCAAAGCCTCCTTTAAAGACCTCATCAGGCAACATCTCAAGCAAAGTTGGCAGTGCCATGATTGCTCCCCAGGCTAGTGAAAGAGGATAAGGTATACATACTAAATCTGGAGTACTTGATAATAGTTTTCAGTCTTACTCACAAACACTGGCTAATCTACAATGTATGCACTGTACCTGTGTACTATGTATGTATTCTACCTATGTTCCAAATTTCAGCTGTACACCACAAATCTATTAATTACCTTTATTTTTAAATTAATATGTTTTGTTTATTCTCCCCACTGTAACTGTCAATGTGCCGCATACCACTGTAAAAACATGTCTTTTGTAATTTGTGTGTATACTGATCATGTCTAAATAACTAAATGTATCTGTAATTTTTCTTTGTGGAGCTTTTCTCCCCGGGCCTCTGCTGAAAAAGGGCCTTTTTGGCTCAGACACCCCCGGTTAACAAATGTAAAATAAATAAAAAATAATTAATTAATTAAAATTAATTAATTATTTTTTTTTATTGGCTGAATTAGTAGTGCTAGCCCTATGGGCTGCTTTCAGTGAAATCCAGAAGTAGTATTTATACTGTTTGTGGACACTTGGACAGAGCACCAGGGAAATTACCTCTGGTAGATGAACTGCTGGATTGTACAATAAGGCCTGGAATTACAGGGGAACATTCCACAATGTTTTAACTAGCTGCACATCATTGTGAACAGCTGACTTTCCTTTTCCCTTTCTATGATTTTTGTGGAGCTGTATTTATTCCCTTTTAAAGTATTTTATGCTAATGTATGTTTTAACAAAGCACATATTTTTTTTAGTTAAGTGCCATAAGATCTTTAAATCTTTAACATCTACTGACTGAGTTACCGTCAACTTAGGCAGATGAAAAATTGGCTTAATGTCTCATGAAAAGGGAAACCCCTCAATAGTTCAGTACCCCTAATGGTGTACTACAGTGTCAACTTTAGAAAAGGAATCAACGTTCCTCATATAGGGATAGACCTTTCGACTTCTGGATTGGCCCAGCATGAAAGGTAAGCGTACTACCTGCTGTGCTACTGATACTAATGTGATTTGAACTTTTTTGAGTTAGATGAAAGAAAAGTGAGCAGCGAATTGGCCAGTGCATAAGTTAAGGTTATAGATGCTGTGGTCTGGCAAGTCTTCAGGTCAATTTATATGGTTGGGATTTCTTAGGACTCTCAAATAGGTGTTAAACAAAATGGAGGTTATCATTCATTGTTTTGTAATAAGTAGCAGTGCAGTGGAATCCCAATAGTTAAACATCCATTTTTATGGCGATTTTTGCACACAGATTAGTTATGTTAGTCATCTGCATCCTGTGCTGCTTCTACTCCGTCTTTGTGTGTGTTCCAAGCCTTCAGGCAGGAGTATCAAACAGATAAAAAGTGCTCCCTGTTATCTTACATTAAGCATTGGCATATACCCATGTAGATCAGTTAAGTCTGAGTTAAGATTTAAATGTGCCCAACTTCAGAAAAGACAGCTGACTATTTCCACATTATAATTACTGAAGTCTAAGTTATAAGGCATAGTCAAATCACATTTGCATGCTGTGGTAAAGTAAAAGAGAATTTGTATGCCATTAGGAAAATCAAGTGATGTCACTGGTGACCTTAAGATAAGACTCAGATCCAAAGTGTTAGCCGTTGAACAAGGAAATGGGTAAGCAACACACTCAAACTATTTTTGGCACATTCACTTGTATCAGTAGCTGATTTATTATTTACATGTCAAGGATCACAAGCCTTTTTGTATTTGTGGCCTCAACATGTCTATTTTATCATACTCTTGTGCAGTTACAGACCAAAAAAACAAGGTACTTCTTGTCGCTAAATGTCTATCACTGCCCTTTTCAAACAGAACCTCCCACCTCTTCATATTATGTAGTCATACTAGGAAAATTCTCACTGAGAGATGTACTCTTTACCACTTTACTGCTGATCATTTTAGGATTGCCTATATGTTTATGTTTTTATAGATTTTTAAATAGTTTTACAGTGGAGAAATGCAAGTTTCACATTTGATTTTAATTCATTGTTTTGCACATGTTTCAGTTTGTAAACTTCAACCTTCTAGCCTAATTTTAACCCTAACATCAAATGACAATGTTTCTCTCTCTTTCTCTCTCTACTTCTTCAAGATATTCTTACAAAACCCAAAACAACCCCCCCTCCAAATAAAAGTTAGGTTTTCATTGCTTATTGTATAATCTAAACACAGAAGGAGACAACAGCATCTCAAATATGTCAATGTCTTTCAGAAGGAAAATATGAACATTTTGTTACAGCATGACATTTTCTGAGTAATATTATTATTTTGGGGATTTGTTTCACAAGAATACTGCATTGATAGACTCAGGTATGTATTGGGTTTGCTAGCATTGTCCTGAACCAAATGTAAAAAAAAAAGAAAAAAGAAAAGAAAACATCTAAATGGCCATATAAGACTAAAGTTGCAACCTACAGAACTTGTCTCTATAACCATAAAAATGTAATAGATTTTTCAGAATAATATATTCTGACTCTCAGTTATATAATGCACTTAGCATAATGTTCTAGTTATAAAGACACATAAATAACTTTACCTTTACACAAAGTATTAAACTACAGGAGTCACAGATGAAGGAGAGGCAGTCATAATTCCAGTAACAAAAGGAGAAATATATAGGATTTTTAATTTTGATATCATGACAGCCTAGTATCAAGAAAAATGACAGACTGTGTCATTGAAGAACAAATAACCCCTATATCTGGTACCTATACATGTAAAAGGCCAAATGGCAGTCACCCTTTGAAATTTCATTACAAAATATTCAGCTGATAATGGCTGAAAGAGTAGCTACAGACTGAAGCTAAGACTGCTAATCTAAATTGACAGACTTCAGAGCACTAAAATTCCATATCTGAAAATATCATTTAGCTGCTGAGATTATATTATGAACTTTCAGGTGGAAACAACAGGGCATTTGTCTGCAAAATTTAACTAAAACTGCTTTTATACTCGTAGGGACAAATCTACAATTCAATGATGAATTTGATGCCAGTATTTTACTTATCTCAAAATATGTAATTTGAATACTTGAGCCATGGCCTATTGAAACTGATATACACACAAATACAGACACATGTTCCCATAAATAAATACATATATGTCTTTATGTGTATGCACATTATGTATATAATTTGCATGTTTGCATATATATGTATATGTCTATATATTTATATATATATATATATATATATGTGTGAAATATTTATATTATATATTATTATATTGTATATAGATAGACATATTGGTATTCTTTGAACTGACATTACGTCAATGTGGCTAACATTGACACAGTAATGTTGAAACAGAAATTTCAACACACTTCTACGCATGCACCAAAGTTACACCTTGGTGCATGCAAACTTAAACAGTGTTTTTACAGGGGGAAAAGCCCTCCTGCACTCATCACTAATTACATACACTAACTCCAAGATCACACAATTAATGTACTCAAATTACCCTAAAATTCTAAAGAAAAGAATAAACATGGCCCCAAAATAAACTGTATCCCATGATGCAAAACAGTTGTTATGTAACCTAAGTTAGATTCAGCTTATGTCAGTGCTTATGTACAATTCCTGCCCATTCAGCTACAATTAATTCATAAGGACAGAGGTGCTTTTACAGCTTGGAAAGCTTTTTAACAGGAGCTTTCAGACAGTGTCCTATGCAGTCCTATGCATGCAGTTCCACATTTGTGTACATCCATCTGGCTCTGTGCAGCACAAGACACCCTGCCTGGTAGCTGCTACCTACAATCCATAAACTCCACTGTTGGAGTCAGTGGTAACTTCTTCCCTCCCACAAAGATAAGCATGACCAGAGACAGAACTACAGACAAAGAGCCCGCACCATAATGAAGACTGGAAATGGTTACCATGGTAACTTCAATGGATGAGTCACTTGAACCAGTATCTAAAATTTGTGACACTCTGTTATGGGAGGTACAAGAGCATTAAATAGATCTATGCCTCTTTTTTATTTAATATGGAAAATGTGTCCCTATGTTTTTATAAGGTTTCTCATATTTGTTTTAAAATCTGGCACTGGGAATAACGTAAATTGTGGCTGCCCATGTGTTCAAGACCTTGAGGCAGAAAATCATTTACTGCCTGTCCTTGGAGAATATGAACTAGAACATTCTGTATATGCAGGATATTTTAGATATAAAAGCATCCTGCAGGATAGAGTGTCAAGTGTGTATCCAATGAATATGAGCACATAAGTTATGAGTGGCCACCATCTGCGACTGCATAGGTTCATTGCGATTCTCAAGGACTGGATTGCATTGAATAGGGACTCCTTAGCAGCAATTAGATTGCCCATCAGCACAGAGCCTGTGATATAACTAGTCATCCAGAAATGGAAACACCTTGACACCTTGCAGTGTTTGGTTGACTGCAACCACAGCATGTGAATGGTGAACACTTTGTGGCCTGTAGTGAGACCAGATGGAAGCAGCTGGAACTGACAGTGGCTTGATCACACACAAAAGTGTGGTAACCTTGTGGACTCCATGGTGATCTTGATACGGAGCTCTAAAGAGCACAGTCAGATCCTTCAGACAGAGAAGGAAGGATAGACTGCAGCATGACCATGTGAATGAAATGGTTTAGGCCACTCAGATTAAGTACTGTTCTGAAGTCCTTGGTTTTCTTTGGAACTACAAAGAATCCTGAGTAGTAGCTCAATACCTTCCCCTCTGATGAGATCTCTTGAATGGCTTATTTTGAAGGAGGTTTGCTGCCTCTTTGTCTTTCAAGGGAAAATAGCGGGACTGTGGAGGGGTGTGAAAAGGAACTGTTTAGCCTCTGGATATTATTCTTCCAATCCATCTGTCCAATGGGATGGCCATCCATGTAGAAAAGTGGAGAAACAAATAACTGAACTACCACCAGACTAGAACCCTAGATAAGGTCTTGGGAATTAGTCTGATACTCCTCCCAGAAAAGGACTATCTTATCACTTGTCACTGCCTTTGGACTGGTGAGCATTGTGAAAGTTGCCCCAGGCTCATTTAGAAATTACAGATACTCATTTACTGTCTTTTGTGGTCATGCTCAAGCCAAAGCTTGTGAGGGCTCCACTACATTCTTGAGAATGTACACTGGTTAGCCTCAGATGTGACACCAACATCAGTATCGTACCTGGTTGTTCTATTTTCCATAACTCGGCTTCTACTGCTGAACCAAACCTTACTGACTCAAAGGGAGAATCCTTGAATGTCTCCTTGGTATCCTTAACAATATCAGCAAGCTATAGGCATATGTGATGGTGCAGGTCTGCTCTGGCACCTGCAGCTCTGGCTGCACCATTCACAGTGTTACAAGCTGGACACATGGTGGAGTTCTCTATCAAAGACATGGTTGACATCTGAAACTATAGTCTGAGAATCAAGTCCCCCCTCTCTCGCTCAGAAAATGAAGCATATGCAGTAAGTATTTCACAGCACCCAGTAGAGAAAGAGTGGAAAATATGCAAATGTGATTTCCAAGTGTGTTTGAGAACTGTGACTTCTTATTTAGTGGGCATCTATAGCGGTACATCCTTCAAATATCATTGACTATTCTGTTGTATCCTTTAACTACATCTGTAATGTAGATCCCATCTTACAGTGGCTGCAAAAATGAAGTCTACCTGTGAAGTCTGTGACCAGCAGGTCCAATCTTTGGTAGGTTAGAAGATCAGTCTGTTTTGGAAGAGGACCCACAACATCAGAGTTTCCTCATGTTGTTTTGACTACCACCTGCACAATTTTATAAAATGGGTTGGCCAACCAGGAAAAAGGTTAGGGGATTAGAAGGCTTCCTGTAGGATATGCAGAGGTGAAGTACTGGGATCACTGGACAGTCATTTCTTTCTCTTAATCATTTCAAAGACTTTCCAGAACTTGGGGTCATCCATCAGCTGCTGGAGAATCAACTGTATTGTCCTCTTCTAAGTGTTGAGTAGGCAACTCCTGTGGAAAGTCCACATACTTTTTTTTCTTTTGCACTTATACTTCTTGGCCTTGCAATGTAGTTAAAAGATATGTCCCAGTAGTCAGGGACTTAGGTGCACACATAGATAGTAATCTAGCCTTTGACCATCATGTGTCTGTAGTAGTGAGGAAACCATTCTATGTTGTGCAAATTAAAAGCAAAGGTATGGCATCTAGAACCAAGGAAGTCATTGTTCCCCTGTATTTGGCATTCATCGGATGTATCACTGAGTACAATACCCACTTTGATATGTACCTAACCAGGTATATCAAACAATTGGGATATTCACAGAGGTTCATCACTAAAAGAATGTTGTTGTTTGTCTTTCGGCTTTTCCCGGTTAGGGGTCGCCACAGCAGAACTCCGGTCCACTAACGATTGGCAGTAGATTTTCACAAACGCCGAGGTGCCAGCTCAACATTCAACCTTCAATGAAGGCACACCCATTTACACATGTCTTTTGAACGCCCACCCAACCGCGGGGAGGACATGCAGACTCCACACAGAAGGCACTCGCTGCACTCCAGCTGACAATCAAATGGGAGAACCTCTTGCTGTGAGGCAGCAACGCTACCTCTGCACCACCGTGGATAGTTCATCACTAAAAGAATACAAGATGTAAGTAACATGTCTTAAACAGACCACCGCAAGGCTCTCCTATAGGCTTTTAAGGGGAGATTTATTTCTGCTATACAGAGCATTGTTAGACCCACCTTTGATGAACCTCCTATAGATCTGCAAAACACACAGCCAGAATTATCCATTCTAAAGACTTAAACCTTGCCTGTGATATAAACAGGACCTGCTGGACAGATAGGTATGTATCCCATAGACTACGCTGCCTCTGGAACAGGCTCCCCATCCATGTGAAAGAGAGCTCCTCCCTAAACCAATTCACGTATAACTTGGACTGTTGGATGGAGAACAGGAAATTCATCCCTGATTTGACACCTTTGTCTGGGTCTATATTATAAGATCGATGGTTGAAAACATCGAACACCATATGGTCGACACCATATGGTCGATGTCTTCAAACATCAAACTTATAAAAAACAAAAAAAACAAAAAAGTACCCTAACAGGTTTAAGCAAGGGGGCAAGCCCACACCCCCCCGCTACTTAAATATACCAACTCCAAGACCGCACTACATTGCAGGAAATGGAAATCACCCCTTAAGGAGATTTCCATTTACACGTTTGATGTTGTGCGCTTTTGCTATTCTTGTGTCGACAATATCAGCTTCGATATTGTCAGCTTTTCAGAATATAATATAGACCCCCTTTGTCTCTAATGGACACAGGCAGCCTGTAAATTGTTCATCTTCCATGCCCCTGCTTGTACATGTTTCATCTTTCAAGCCTCTGCTTAGACTTATCAAGGGTATCAGAACTTGTCAGAGATTTGGGATGCATGGCTAGGCTTAAAAAGGCTCTAGTGGTCATTAGCCTAGTAAACGCCTATGAACAAAGGTGGTGGGTCCAAGAAAGAAGGAGAGGACATGCAGACATCTTTTTACCCAGAAATGGGCTACTAGTCATTGCAATAGACTATATTCCCATCTCCGTCTCATTTACACACTTTCAAAACTTCATATACACTTACTACTCATCCTCAGATACGTTAATACCAACTGTTAGCAAATGGCACAGTTTAAGGTTGTGAACTGTAGTTCCTGAGGGGTTTTATTCCCTCAGCCTTTGTTTGTATACAGTGTGACCTAGAGCTAGTCACTTAACCAGACATTGCTTCCTTGTCACCCCTGAAAAGGGTCACTGTGTTCAGTGGGTCTACCTGGTTGTCAAATAGGATTATTATTAATTTTCTTGGCCATAATAAATATATGACCTCAGCATTCAACTCTCTCACCATAACATCTTACAATTAATTAAAGAACAGCAGGGTACTTGATATTCTTGATGTCCTAATATCCATCCAACTTGTATATGCTACATCCATAGTAGTACATCAATCAAATATCAGTGACCATTGTGTTATATCCTTTAACTACTCCCTAAAAATATGAATACTATACCAAATCCATGCCAACATATAATGGCAGAGAAAGCACAACTCACTGTTTTCTGAATCTGCTATTGCAAATATTAACAGGCTTCTTTCCATTTCCAATGCCAAAAAACTGGCATGTTCCCCGCCGAAGCCCTGTGCATGATAGATAATCAGTTCTTTCCTAATAAGATCAAACTATTCAAGGCACCACACCTTTCTTGGCTTACCCAACAACTCTAGCAGCTACTCAAAAAGAGACAAAACTGTAGTTTAGAAAAATACATTGTCCACAAGACCATAACACTTAAAAAGAGCTATGAAATAATGACAAAAAATTAACAGAGTTCTGCATTGTCCAGCATCCATCTTTTCTAACCCTAGACTGTTCTAGGAGAAGATTAACCTCAGTAGTGGTTGATCCGAAATCCAGAACTCACTTCAAAACATAACTAACTTAATAACTGAATGCACCAGTTCCCAATCCACATGCAACATCAATTGTCTGGGTGATAGCTGAAAAGGCCAACAGCCAGGATCACTCTGCCAGTTTTTTAAACAATAAACAAAAATATAAATAAAGTCCTCAAATTTATTGTTGAATTTTATTTATTTCAAGCAAAAAATTCATTTTTCCATTTTTAACAGATTGTAGCTGATGATTTATTAATCAAATTAAGGGTACATACCAGGATAGATGACATTAATTGCTGGCATCTACCTTCTGAATAGTGACTACTTAAAGCTGCTGTTGACATACAAATAGCTAAGAATTGGCTTATTTTAAGGATAAACAGCAATATTCATCTCAGTGTGCCATATTGGTCTGGCTGGTGGCAGAACATTAATTGGAAAACAGGAAAGGGAGTTCTGGTAGTTTTGGTATTAATGAGATATCATTAACCCCTCCTGGAAAACTATTTTCATGTGTGTGTGTGTGTGTGTGTGTGTGTGTGTGTGTGTGTGTGTGTGTGTGTGTGTGTGTGTTTCATGTATGTGTGTGTGTGTGTGTGTGTGTGTGTGTGTGTGTGTGTGTGTGTGTGTGTGTGTGTGTGGGTGTGTGTCTATGTGCAAAATAACCCTGAACAAGTGTCAGCCACTATTTGTAAAACAGCAATGGAAGGCTGTAGGCTGAAAGCAAATTATATTAAATCCCTATGGAGCCAGTAATTATAACTTTGCTCTAAGCTGGCCATTGTAAAGCTTATGTGGTGGTATATGCTATTACCTGAGGTATACTATTAAGGCTTATCATCCCCATAATGGTCAGTCATTGGTATAGATTGTGAAATAATAGTCCCTGACTATCACAGATGAGTCAAGTTCAAAAGAGACATGGCCACCCAATCATTCTCTCCTGGGGAGCAGAATGGTGAACAGCCAAACTACCAGACAAATGCTTACCTCTAATTAAGGTTGAAGTGAGAACAGGTACTTGTAGGGGTAAATGCAGCTGAACTTGCTTCAGTGGCATCAAAGTTGGCCTTGACACCATCCCCTTATGCTGAAAGTAGAGACCCCTGAGGAAGTGATGCCAAACCTCATCAGGGCCGACACTTTGACTAAGAAAGGCGGTCCTGAATTCTAATCCAACAGCCCAGCCCTAACTACTGAACCTGAAACAACTGATTGATTCAGAGGATGATAATCCAGTATTATCACCAAAGACTAGTAGTTCAACTGCAACAACAGTTGTGCATCACCTAGATGAATGAAAGAACATGCTTGTCCTGGGGCAAAAGTTTTCTTCCACATCCACAGAGTTTAGACTTTTTTCCCCACCATAATAAGCAAAACTGCAGATGCATACAAAACAGATTAAAACAATTCAAAAGAACAGGCAACCAAAAGAAAAGAAAACTGTCAAAATAACAAAAATACAGCTAGAAATCAGAAAACATACTCCAAATCTGTTAAACAATAAGTGATAGGGTGAAATGAAAACATTCTAGAAAGGGGAGGGAAGTTAGTTAAGCACTTGTCGATATTAAGAAAAACATAGAAGATACTGATTTTAAACTTGCAGAAAAGAAAGCATAAACTGTAATCAAAAAGCTCAGCAGAAATTGTAAAATATGTTCAGCATTTGTTTCAGAGAAAATTAAAAAAGCTTCATAAAGTATCCTAAACAATTTTAGGGGGTGATAATTTCACTCATGTCAAAAGAGATCTGGACAGAGTTTTGTAAAGAGCACTTTGGATGAAGCAGATAGGACAGAAGCCTTGTCAAGTTTAAATGTTTGGTTGCTTAAATCCTACCTAGCTTAGTTTTAGTGCTTGACAAGGATGGTAACTCCCCATACCTGCGCTGCAAGAAAGGAAGGGTGAAGAGGGCTGTTGCCCTGAGCAGAAGCTGTTAGCGAGTGCAATAGGCAGTTTCAGATGGGGCATGAGAGCAGTACTAGCATTTATATTAGAAGATATGAATGATATTGTGGCTTTAATGAATGTCAGTACTACATTCATTGAGCTCAACATGTTAGTAACTGTAGCAAGCAGCTTGCTAGAGTCAGCTAAAGGTTTGCTTTTTTCGGTTCATCAGCTTTGGAAAGACCTTTTTCTTTTTTTTTTCTCAACTTTGGGTTGATGGTGATGCCATATGATCTAGTATGGCTTTACCCCATCCCAGAATTTGTTTGTTCTCATCATTAACTGTCAGTCATCTGGCATTTGTTCAGCCTTGACTGAATGAGCCCATTCAATCCCTATGGCAGACAACTGTTCATGAGAGCATCTTCAAAGCAGTCATCGGGTGTTGGATGTCTGACCCTAACCCTTCTCCCAACAGCTGACTGTGCTCAAAGTCACATGGGTCTGCAGGGTCTTCTCTTGTGGATGTGCATGCACACACCCTACGAATGTTATATGGACATGCACATGGCAGAGCCAAGTGATGTCCCCAGCTAATATATTTCATGTTATGCATCTGTCTCTGTCTCCCAAAGGTGCTAGCACTGCAGTGGGCTGAACAGGTGTCCTTCCTCCTGGATGGACAAGCTGTCATCAGGAATTCACTCAAACACTCCCTCTTCAGCTTCTTCCATACCTAGATCACTAAGGGTCTGGTCTTCAGGCTTACAATCAGGGTTATCTCTCTGCACCACAGCGCTGACTATTTTCATACACAATAACTGAAGATGATGGTTAAAGCTGATACTGAGGCCAGGTCATGTGCAGAGATATCTAAAGGTGTGTATTTAATATTTCCATTTTTAAACATCTTTTTACCTTTTATTTAAAAAATGAAATGAACAAAAGTTCATTTCTTTAGCTCTAATAGTATAATCTCAGTAACACAATTAATATTTAGCTCATAGTAAATATAATTTACAGCTATAAGATATTTAAAGTCCTTAGAAAAAGAGCAACCTTCTCTTATTTCACTCACTTACACTTAACATAACTATAATACCCATCTGATGTCTTCAACTGAAACTTTACTCCATTTAGTTTTAATCCTGACTATTAAATGTGCTTAAAAGTTTCTCAGTGCTGTAAATATGTACATACATGGTTTGGTTATGAAGGTTGGTTTTAAAGTGATTTTGTGTTTTGAATATACATATATGTAATTATATTACTTGTGATAGAAATTGATCCATGTGCAGTACTTTAATGTTTTCTTCTTGTCTTGAGAACCTGTATTCTGTATTCTACATTTAAAATGTACAATACCCTCATTCAAACTCTTACACTGCTGTTGTTGTGGGCTATGGCTGGATTTGGTCCATGTGGGGATCATTCCACTATCTTAGTGAACATACACACACACACACACACACACACACACACACACACACACACACACACACACACACACACACGCACACACATATGCACATATATACATATGTACATAGGATTAGCTACGGTAATGATCTACAGGTGAAAGTATCTGATGCAGATGGAAATATTTTGCTTATAAGTCTATGAAATGAACAGAACTGCATAAGAAAACATTTGGAACACTATCATAGGTTCATAGGTAGGTACTAGGCTGTCGGCCCAAGGGCCTATGTAAGCCTAGCCAACAAAGTTCTCTAGCTTACGCCACCCAAGAAAGTTATTTTCCTGTGCCACTGTTGAGCAGAGACACAGAAGTGATCCCTGTGGTGTATTTCCTATTTCCCATCCACTCATCAAGATTTTTCTTGAAGAGTGCTAATGAAGAACTTTGCTTGACATTGACAGGTAGCCTGTTCTAGAGTATGGGAACTCTCTGGGAAAAGGAATCTATCCCTCCAGCATGTCCTGTTTATTGTGGTGACAAAGTTTAGGTCCCTAGAGTGTGTAGCTCAGAGGGATTGGGATTTCTTTAGGTGTAGCATGTCCAACAGCTCTGGGTTTGACATAGCTTTATATGTTAGGCAGAGATCACCTCGGAGTAGGCAATATGCTATGGAGTAAAGCTGGAGTTTTTTGAGGCGGTCAGTGTAGGGAATTTGTTTGAGGCCAGTAATCCTCTTTGTGAGGTACTTCTGTGGCCTTTCCAGCTGCTGCAGATGTCTTGTGAGGTACATTCCAAAAGGGGCGTTGTACTCTATAATGGGTCTAATGAGTGCAGAGCAGAGGGGAACAATGACCTCTTTTTTCCAGTATGAGAACCCTTTTATGGTGAGGTGAGCCATGTAGAAGGACTTCCTGACTACTGTGGTGATGTGACTATCAAAGGAGAGACTACTGTCCACCTGGGTCCCAAGGTCTCTTATCACGCATTCGGTGTTAAGTAGATTGCTGCCTATGTGGTAGTTCATGGGTACAGAGTTTTTAACAAAGAGGATGACACAGCACTTTTTGGCATTGAGCTTGAGGCCATGGCTCTGACACCAGGCATCTGTCTCAGCGAGGCCCTTCTATAGGATGTCCACATCATTTGGGGACTTGACTATGGCTCCTAGTTTGTAGTCATCTGTGAACTTCATTAGCCAGAGGCCTTCTGTGTTAGCCTGTACTTCAGAGAAGTAGATACTAAACACGAGAGGTCCCAGGATGGAACCCTGTGGTACTCCAATTGTCACTGCTTTGAGGTTAGATTTGGAGTCTGCAACTTTTACAGTGTGGGTTCTGTCAGAGAGCCAGTTGCCAACCCATCTTGTGATGTAGGGATTTATACCTAGTTTAGTGAGTTTAGCTATAATTCCAGAATGGGGGATGGTGTCGAAAACCTTGGCAAGGTCAAGATAGGCTGTGTGAACCACCTTACCCTCATCTACAGCTTTGGTGACTGCCTCCAAGAAGTTGATCAGGTTCAGGAGGTATGATCTGCCTTTCACAGACCTGAACTGGGTGGGATCCAGAGTTTGGAGGTTACCAATGTCTTTGTTTATGAGTTCCATGATGATACGTTCCATGGCCTTGCAGACCAGGCTCATCAGGCTAATAGGTCAATAGTTCCCGGGATCAGTAGTAGCTCCCCCTTTGTGGAGTGGGATAACTGTTGCTGTGCACCATTCAGTGGGCACAAAGCCTGATTCAAGGCTATTACTGAACATGGTGCTTAAGTGGGGAGCCAGTTCGTTCTGAAGTTCATGTAAAATGCAGCCTGGGATGTTGTCCAGTCCCATGGATGCTGTGTTTTTGGCTTTAGAGAGTGCAGCTTTTACCTGCGTAGTTGTGATTACAGGGACTCTGCATTCGTCCTGTATAGATATGGGCCCTTCAGGGGGTGAGAGGGGGGTAAAAATAGCACTGAACCTATCTGCCAGGATGTTGGCAATATCAGTTGGTTCTGAAATTTTCTTGCCTTTGTGCTGTAACTCAGAGCAGATCTGTGTGTTGCCATCAAGATTCTTGACATAGCTATAAAATGCTTTGTGGTTGTCTTTGGAATTAGTGGCGATTTTGTTTTCATAGCTAGCTTTGGAGGATCTTATAAGGGATCTCAGCTTCTTACTGAGGCTGACCAGGGAGCTCCTCCACTCATGGGATTTTACTCTCTTTTGCAACAGTTATTCCTTCTGTTGTACAGTTTGTTTATGGCAGGGGACCACCAGATTGGCTTCCTTTTTTTGGAGAATAGCATCTTGGTTCTGTTTGGGATAGCACAATCCATGTACTCATGTAAGTGCTTATAGAGTGCATTTGTGTAGGATTCAGCAGTTGTAACTGTATTGTCCATCTGCATGGGTGTCATGAAGTTCACCACTTCTGTCTTAAGAAGCATGAAGTTGACTTTGAAGAATTTTTTTACTGCGGTTTCCTTAATGGGGGTGGGGGTGGGATGTGGATATCAAGGGTGATTAGCTTATGGTCGGATCGGACCAACGAGGAGTTGACTTCAGGTGTGGAACACCGGTCACTCATGTTGGTAATGACTAGGTCTAGGATATTGTTGCCCCTGTCTTCATGTCCCATCATTAGTATTATTTATTTTTTTTGTTGATATTTTATTACATCTTGCATAATATATATTGGGGAAAACTATCCTTGTTAGGAACGGATGCTATGTTGACCTTTGTAGATTTTATAAAAATTGGCACATAATTTGTCTGCCTCCTGTTGCTTATGAATATTTAACGTTAGCCTACTTTCATATCTGGATCTGACTGAGTTGATCAATTTTCTGTGCTTTGTTTAATCTGGATATGTTTTTCAGGGTTTGAAATTTTTTATGAAATGAAGAGCACCTTGTTTTGTTGTCATCTAGTTTATTAATTTTGATCTTCCACCACAGATGTTTATGGGAGCTAGTCAAATATGCTTAGTGTTTCTTTGCTAATTATCGCTGGCTGGTGGTGTTAATTTTCATTTAGTTTCATGGAGGAGATCTTTCTGCATGAAGTGACTTAAAGGCCCCTGAGATGGCATCTGTACTTGTGCTGAAAGCACGTAGGGCATGTCTAATGGAGCACTTCAAAAGCAGACTATGGTTATTGTGGCTTAATGTGGAATTTCTGCTGAATCTGTGGCTGTCAGTAGAGTGACTATGCTAATTACATTTGTAAGAGAAGCACAAAATTGAGCAAGTAAACAAACTGGCTGCATTACTTGTTCAATTTAACAACTTTCTAAAATATTTTTTTCATTTTTCAGTTTCATGACATTGGTGACTAGTCTAACACACAATTGTTTTTTTTTCCTAATTAAAATGAGTGCTGGTGTAAAGGAGTTAAATACATGAAAGGTATGGTCCTATTTTAATAAGTGTAAATGAACTGAACCTGAGCTGACAGCTGCTGCTGGCTGAAAAGACTGTGGAAAGCCATATATAACTAGGACTGTAAAAAATAACTCTTTATTCTGGCCATGCTAGAATGTAAAATACCTTCTTAACATTCAGACTGAGGACTGAGTGTGTTATGAATATGAGGGGTCTTTTTGGTCTTTTGCAGGTGTCAGTGACCTGCACAACCATCAAAGATTACTCCACATATGCATCAGTCTTAATTACTTATTTATTTATTTATTTATTTATTTATTTATTTATTGACATTTGATTACCAGGAAATTCCAGCCCGGAAGAAGGCCATTTTCAGAGGAGGTCCAGAGAGAAAAGCTCCAAATTATTACAAAACATTTAAGAGCAATAATTATATAATCTTCAAAAATAAAACAAAAACATCTGCAATTCAAATAATTATAACAAATTAGAAATAATATAAAACATTGGTTAAGAATCGATACAAGGTATATGACCATCATTTAAAATTTAGAGAAATTTTAGATAGTTTGTAGTGAAATTAAAGGTATGTTAGTCTAATACAAACAGAGATTACAAGAGTAAGTGAGGGAATATCAAGTTTATTGTATATTTAGAGAGACAGTCAGGGAAGAGAATAAGATAGCAGTAAGGAAGTAAGTGAAGACGGGAGAGTAAGGAGGTATAAGGAATGAAAAGGTACTTGTTTACATTTAGGGATATAGTTTATCATGGTTTTGAGTAAGAACAGAGTCAGATTTTAGCTGGGAAGTCTTCAGAGAGGTTTTCAAAGATGGGGGGAGGGCAGGTATAGATGTGATGGATACAGGTAAGGAGGCTTGATGGGGTTCTAAGACCTAAGTCCATGAGCACATGTTAAACACTTGTGAGCTTACCTGCACAGGACACTCTGTCCTCCCATTTGAGGTGGTCTAGTTTTGACTGCTTACTCCAACTGCTTCCCCACTGGTTCCTCTACCATTCAGGCTGTTAACTGTACCCGTGTCATTGGGGGCCTTTTAAAAGTTTTGTCTCTTTGGCAAACAGCTAAATAACCATGCAGATTCAGAGCTCATCATCATCATCTATTGGGGATGGCAGGAGGTCATTAAGCTACTTGGTACAAATAGATCTTTGCATTTTATCATTTATATTCAGTAATGAGAAAGGATGGTATAAAATAAAATTACAACAGAAGACATCAGCAACAAGTAGTTATCCTTCATGTACATTTTCCATTAAGTGTTCAACAAGTAACTCTACCAACTATCTGTACTCATGCACTCACACTTCCAAGTATACAATTCATTATAAGATTCCATAGTTTTACCGCATGCCATTTTAATTCTTATTTATTTGCTTTTTACATTGGTAGATTGTCCAAATGTAAACGAGAGTTTCCCAAGAATGGACTAAAGTTATACTCGAGACATTACATTAATGTACTAATCTGTACATGTTAAGTTATTTGGGATATATTCCTTCAGTTTTAAGCATTCATATTTATTGCAGGCTTAAATGGGTTTCAGGTTTAGTCCTAAAGCCAGCAAGTTTACATATTCCTTCAATTTAATGGAGAAGTAGTCGTATGTGGTAGGACAAAGAGTACAGAAGACTATATAGCCATCACTGAAGTCATATTGAGGCTGGAAAGGGAAAGTGAATATTTATTATTTTATTATTTATTTTATTTTACATTTGGTTACTGGAAAGTTCTGAGTGGACATGTGTCCTTTTTCAGCGGATGCCTGAGAAGAAAAGCTCCACATATAACACAAATTAATAAAGTACATTTTACAGGTACAGAAGTTTGACACTGTACATTTTGCATCTAATAAAACTAGGACAATAAAATTTCAAATTGTACGTCAACAAAGGTGGAAGCAAACATGATACACAAGACAGGTATAAAGATAAAACACATTAAACTGTACAATCAAAGCAACATTCCGTATGGTATAGTATTTTAAAAAACTTCAAAGTGTACATCGGATGTCCATTCTTAGCAGAAGGAGAAAGGAATATGACAAATCACATTTGCACATTTTATGACCTTATGCAGAATAACAGCTGAATCACTGAAGCAAGACCTACAATCCATCAGTCAGCGATGTACCATGTTCAAGTGCTAGTCAAGGATACTCCCTATTAGCTAAAAGTGCAGCGAAGTAGTAAATTCTGTTTAGTGGTATTTGTAGGACCAGACAATGAGATAAGAAAGAAAGAAAATACAGCAATCTATATTCAAACTGGAATGTTAGTTTTTATTCATTTGTTAATGGAGTAAGATAACTGGTTATCACAAACCCATTTTGGACATGATCCAGGCTAGAAGGACAAGAATAAATGCAATATATATGTGTGTGTGTGTGTGTGTGTGTGTGTGTGTGTGTGTGTGTGTGTGTGTGTGTGTGTGTGTGTGTGTGTGTGTGTGTGTGTGTGTGTGCGTGTGTGTGTGTGTGTATATATATATATATATATATATGTGTGTGTGTGTGTGTGTGTGTGTGTGTGTGTGTGTGTGTGTGTGCACACGTGCATGCCTGCGTACGTGTATTATGTGTGTGTGTGTGCACACGCATACGTGCATGCGCACGTGCGCGTGTGTGTGTGGATTGTATATAGGTATAGATGTAAATATATAGATAGACAGATAAATTGTTAGATGGACAGATATAAATGTAAATTGTTCAGAATAGCCAATATACTTTTTTTGGGAGGAAACCAGAGCCAGATTCCCATGTAGACAGAAGTTAGGACTGAACACTGGAGCCTGGAGCTTTGAGGCAGAGATCATAATCATTAAACAACCATGCTGCCCTATCTTCTTCTCCAGTCTGTCTTGTTGTCTGGCACCATATACTGTTATTACCCATAATAATAATGTTGCTCAATTCTTCAGGTTCATCCTTAAACAAACCTGAACCTATCACCTCCTCCCTCAGCCAGACAAACCCATAACTATGGTGAGAGTAGCCCAATACAGTTATAACAATATACTGCTCAGAACAGTCTTTCTCTTCTCAGAACAGAGGCATGACCTTTGTGTCTAACAAGGCTTCTTCCTTTGATCTTCAGAGCTAAAACTTTAGTAATTCTTTTAGCCCTAATTCAGTGTTTTTAGAGATGCATTTTAGGGGTGTAGTTTGGTGTGATCCTCTGTATTGTCCTGCATATCTCATCACATATTATTCTGTCTCCTTAGCCATCCTTAACAACCCTCAGTGATATGGGCCAATCCAGGGTCAGGCTAGAAGCCTTAATAAGAGCAATTTATTTTGTCCACTATTTTCATATCTGAAAAATATGTTTTAGACCAAGAGTCTATGTTCCTGAATCGGTAACAACATTCTCACTCTCATTCTAGTTTTAAAACAAGAATAAATAGCACCACCAACAGCTTCAAAACTGAACTTCAAATAAGTACTTTAATCGCGTGTTTAATGGACTTCATTAGAATAACAATAAATCACAAAAGCCTACTTAATATAGTAACAATGCACCATGTGATAAATTACTAAATTAACTAGTATGCAATGATATTTGTAAAAAACGTAACACAACAAAATACATTTCTGAGCCTGTATAACACTAATAACAAACTATACATAAAAATCTAATAATATCCTGTATTTATCATTTTCAACGTTTTCTAGCATTCAAAAATTATCAGCCTGGAGCATCAAATGTTTCCTTTTGTTCTCTATATTTGTTAGATTTAAAGGTAGTAGAATTAAGGGGAGGTTGATGGCTATACTTTTAAAGAATGCATATGCGTAACATGCAAATCAGAATGTTTTCCACTTGAAAATGTGATTATGGCAGTCAGCTCCATGATTACAGAATACAAATCCATAGCCCTAGCTATGGTAAAGCACACAGCTTCATTTTTTATTTATTTATACTATGCACAGAAATAGGGATAATATGTACTGAGTAGGGCAGTAGATTGCATAAGACTTCCAAAGAAGAAATGCAGGCAACCTCCACCCCCCAACACAACCCAAATGACACATAGCCCACAAACTCAGTGTACCACTCAACCATAGCCCATAAGGCATAACAAAGTACTCAACACTCTAGTCATAGGTGGCTCTATAGTCAGGCACACTGATGTTCCACTCACCAGGCTAAACAAGGAGAAAGTTACTGTCAGCTGCCTGTCAGGTGCCAGGATCCACCACATAACACACAAACTCAGATCACTCCACAAGTACAAATATGACTCTGTCATTGTCCATGTTATTCGTGAATGACTTGAGACGTACCTCCCTAGACTACATGAAAAGCGACATAGAAGAGCTCATCAATCTTGTAGCCCATGCAGGTATGATCCTAGCCCTGAGCAGCATCCTTCCATCGCCTAGAATGATACTGCAGTACAAGGACAAAATGATTGACTTCAGCAATTGGCTAAGCTTCTGGTGTCATTCTAAGGGGATCCAGTATCTGTCTACCTGGGATGACATGATCACCAGACCACGATGCATTGCCAGAGATGGCCTGCACTTGTCACCCTTGGGATTCTGGATACTGGCTAAGGCTCTTGCCACCCCTATAGTGCCTTTTGTAAGCAAGGTTCAAATGACAAATTCACCACCGTAACAGCTACAAGCAAGCAAAATCTGCGGGTAATGCTACTCAATGCTAGAAGTCTAAACCTCAAAATGCATTCACTCTAGGCACTCCTTAAAATGGAGAACATTGACATCTGTGCAATGACAGAGACCTGGTTCAAGGCTCCAGAGAGCACACCTGCATTACCAGGCTATAATTCATACCACACCTTTCGGCCACCTAACCTGGACCAAAACACTAAAGGCAGAGGCGTGTCCATATTCAGAAAGGATATCCACACCTCCAGGCTAGTTGTTCAGCATAATGCATCCAAGATTAACCAAGTGCAACTAACTCTGGGCAAGACCGCAATCCAAATTGTAACTTGCTACAGATCCCCCACCATGCCCCAGGATTCCCTCTCCTCATTTCTTGATACACTGGAAAATACTAGGGTACAACCCAACACCCTCATAATGGGTGATTTCAACTACCCCAACATTAACTGGGAATTCTACTCATGTACCAACTTTTTTGCTCAACGTTTTCTGGAATTCATAAATTCCAGTGCCTTGGATCAACTTATCCACAACCCCACCAGGGGCAGCAATATCCTAGACCTGGTCATTACCAACATGGGTGACCGGTGTTCCACCCCAGAGGTCAATTCCTTGTTGGTCAGATCCGACCACAAGCTAATCACTCTAGACATCCACATATCGCCCCCACCCCCCATTAGAGAAACCACCGTAAAACATTTCTCCAAAGCCAACTTCACACTTCTTAAGACAGAAGTGGCAAACTTCATGACACCCATGCAGACAGACAATAGAGGTACAACTGCTAAATCCTACACAAGTGCACTATATAAGCACTTACATGAGTGCATGGATCGTGCTATCCCTAACAGAACCAAGATGCTATCCTCCAAAAAAGGAAGCCAATTTGGTGGTCCCCTGCCATAAACAAACTCTACAATAGAAGAAAAAAGCTGTTGCAAAAAAGAGTAAAAACCCATAATTGGAGGAACACCCTGGTCAGCCTCAGTAAGAAGATACCTCATAAAATCCTCCAAAGCTAGTTACGAAAACAAAATTGCCACTGATTCTAAAGATAACCACAAAGCATTCTATAGCTATGTCAAGAATCTCAATGCAACACTCAGATCTGCTCTGAGTTACAGCACAATGGCACTAAATATACAGAACCAACTGATATTGCCAACATCCGACAGATAGGTTCAGTGCTAACTTTACCCCTCTCTCACCCCCTAAAGAGCCCATCTCTATACTGGAAGAATGCAAAGTTCCTATAATCACAGCTGCACAGGTAAAAACCACCCTCTCCAAAGTCAAGAACACAGCATCCATGGGACATGACAACATCCCAGGCAGCGTTATACATGAACTATAAAATGAACTGGCACCCCACCTAAGCATCAGGTTCAGTCATAGCCTCACCTCAGGCTTTGTGCCCAATGAAGGGTGCACAGCGACGGCTATCCCACTCCACAAAGGGGGAGCAACCACAGACCCTGGGAACTACCACCCCATTAGCCTAATGAGCCTGGTCTGCAAGGCCATGGAATGTATCCTCATGGAACTTATAAACAAAGACATTGATAATCTTCAAACTCTGGACCCCACCCAGTTTGGGTTTGTAAAAGGCAGATCATGTCTCCTAAAGCCGTAGATAAGGGTAAGGTGGTTCACAAAGCCTATCTAGATCTCACCAAGGCTTTTGATACCATCCCCTACTCTGGAATTATAGATAAACTCACTAAACAAGGTATAAATCCATATCTCACAAGATGGGTGGCCAACTGGCTCACTGACAGAACCAACACTGTGAAAGTAGCAGACTCCAAATCCGACTTCAGACCAGTGACAAGTGGAGTACCACAGAGTTCAGTCCTGGATCCTCTCCTGTTTGGTATCTACTTTTCTGAAGTACAGGCTAACACAGAAGGTCTTTGGCTAATGAAGTTTGCAGATGACTGCAAATTAGGAGCCATAATCAAAACTTCTTATGTGGACATCCTATAAAAGGGCCTCACTGAGACAGATGCCTGCTGTCAAAGCCATGGCCTCAAACTCAATGCCAAAAAGTCTATTGTCATCCCCTTTGGTAAAAACTCTGTACCCATGAACTACCACATAGCTGGTAGTCTACTTAACACCGAAAGTGTGATAAGCGACCTTGGGACACAGGTGGACAGTAGTCTCTCCTTTGATAATCACATCACCACAGTAGTCAGGAAATCCTTCTTCGTGGCACACCTCATCACAAAAGGTTTATCATCCAGGAAAAAAGAGGTCATTGTTCCCCTCTACACATCACTCATTAGACCCATTATAGAGTACAACACCTCTTTTGGTATGTACCTCACAAGACATCTACAACAACTAGAAAGGCTGCAGAAATACCTCACAAAGAGGATTACCGGCCTCAAACAGATGCCCTACGCAGACTGTCTCAAAACACTCCACCTTTAGTCCATCGCATAGCACCTACTCAGAGGTGATCTCTGCCTAACATACAAAGCTATTTCAAACCCAGAGCTGTTGGACATGCTCCACTTAAAGAAATCCCAATCCCTCCGAGCTACATGCTCTAGGGACCTAAACCTTGTCACCACAATAAACAGAACATGCTGCAGGGATAGATTCCTGTCCCAGAGGCTTCCCATACTCTAGAAAAAACTACCTATCTATATTAGACAAAGCTCCTCATTAGCACTCTTCAAGAAAAATCTTGATGATTGGATGGGAAATAGGAAATTCACCCTGGGGATCACCTCTGGGGCTCTGCTCGACAGGGACACAGGAAAATACTTTTCTTGGGTGGCGAAAGCCAGGGTACCTTTTTGGCTAGGCTTATATAGGACCTAGGGTCAATAGCCTATTACCTACCTATGAACCTATGAACCTAAGACTTAAGATGTGGGAACTTGTAGTGAGCAGTAAAAAGGGGTAATTCAGTAGGCAACAGACACAGTAAATGCTAACAATTCATTGTTAAAGTATGACATAGCAGAAGCCGAGATGCTAATCCTTAGGGAAAATAATAAGAGGAAGGTAATGAAAAAATGTAGAAAAAAGGCAAAGGTAATTTAAGGTAGATGTTTCTGGGAAAGGGAAGGGCTGAATAGATAAAGGAAAGTAGCAGCTGGAATATATGAAGGATTCTTAAGTATGTGAATATAACAAGAGAAAATGTAGAATTAGAGAAGAAAAGGCTAGGCAAGATATGAGAAGAAAGAAGGTATCAGCTGCTCTGCGGTAACAGTGAACAGATGATGGTGCGGATGCAAGGATAACTAAATTCATTCACTAGGTATAGATCATAGATACAGAAATGTGCTAGCAGATAATGTGAATACAGACTATCCAAAGTGCACACATTTTTATTTAATGTTTGTGATTTGTTTAGCAAGGTGAAGTACCTTTGATAAGTCTGTCTTTTTTTCAATAGTAATTCTATGAGTTTTGATCATTTTAAGCAAGGTAGTCAGAGCTACATTGTTTCATATAAAGCTGTATGCTTCAAACCAATATTTGCATTATATCACTCATTCACAGCTTATTACCATACACACTGAGCAGTGCACCAGCCAGGCAAAGTTATTTCTTTTTATGTTTGCATACATTAGTTAATCAGGTATTGGAAGCTAAGCTGTTCCGTTCTGTCACAGCTCTGGTTTTGCAACATGTTACTTTGAAGTGCATAATCCTAGTTTTGAATGTGGAAATGCTTAGAGTTTTAAAGTTCAGAGAGACCGTAAGAAAAATACTGATTATGTGAATATATGTATACATACATTCACACCCAGATACAGAAGCACACAAAGTAACAGACACATGCAGAAACATAAACACAAGCACATATAGCCCACATGTTCACACACACACGCACACACACACACACACACACACATATATTTATATATATTCATAGATATATATATATATATATATATATATATATATATATATATATATATACATATATATATATATATATATGCACAACTACACCGATATACACACACATATCCCCCCATACACCTCCCTTACACGCACACACATTCTGCCATACACCTCCCTTACACACACATCTGCCCATACACCCCTTTACACACACACTCACTCATTGACACGCACACAAAGCCACACACAGGAAAATGCAGAGGTGTACCTCAAACACAAAAACACACTCACACACACAACACAGCCATGGCAATACCCAAGCATATATGTACTTGCACACACAGGCAAGCACAAATAGGTTCATAGGTTCATGGGTAGGTACTAGGCTGTTGGCCCTGGGGCCTATATAAGCCTAGCCAAAAAAGTTCAATGGCTTTCGCCACCCAAGAAAGTTATTTTCCTGCACTCCTGTCTAGCAGAGTCACAGAAGTTATCCCCAGGGTGAATTTCCTATTTCCCATCCAATTGTCAAGATTTTTCTTAAAGAGGGCTAATGAGGAGCTTTGCTTGACATGAATTGGTAGTCTGTTGCAGAGCATGGGAAGTCTCTGGGACAGAAATCTATCCCTCCAGCATGTTCTGTTTATTGTGGTGGCAAGGTTTAGGTCCATGGAGCATGTGGCTCGGAGGGATTGGGGTTTCTTTAAGTGTAGCATGTCCAACAGATCTGGGTTTGACATAGCTTTGTATGTTAGGCAGAGGTCACTTCTGAGTTGGTGATAAGCGACAGAGTAGAGCTGGAGGTTTTTGAGATGCTCTGCATATGGCATCTGTTTGAGGCCGGTAATCCTCTTAGTGAGGTATTTCTGTGGCCTTTCTAGTTGTTGTACATTTCTTGCGAGGTACATGCCAAACGGGGCATTGTACTCTATAATGGGTCTGATGAGGGATACGTAGAGAGGAACAATGACCTCTTTTTATCTGGAGGTGAACCCCATTGTGATGAGGTGTGCCACATAGAAGGATTTCCTGACTACTGTGGCAATGTGATTATCAAAGGAGAGACTACACGCGCGCACACACACACACACACACACACACACACACACACACACACACACACACACACACACACACACACACACAGAGTCTTCCTGTACTGTATGCTTTTATTGTTCAATGTTGTTGCTGCAGGTACCTGAAATAAGGAAAATAAAGTAAACCATTCCATCTTGTATTGGTATTACTTGTCTACTTCCTTACCGCTCAGCCACTAACTGCACTGGCACTTCCAGAAAGGTGATAATAACATTGTCCATCCTCCAAGCACCAAATCCCTTACTTCTGGACAATGGTGAGTGCTGGATCTCTAATGCTTTAGTGCAAGAGAGAAACAAAAAATGAAAAATGCACCTTCATAAAAAGGTACCCCACCTAACTTCACATACAAGCAAAGGAATGCATGCACATTTTTGTACAGAATTCTTGCCATCAATTTTTAGAAAGGCTATGAACAGAATAAATTCTGTTTTGTTTCTAAAACAGAATTTGGATAGCTTATAAACATGATTTGGCATAAATGCTAACAGCCAAATACTTGTACTCAAAATGATAATATTTCTAATGTTACTGATACTTGTTTTATCAAAAAGGTTAAAAACTAATTTTACCAAGAAACAAACTAATAATCATCAGTACTATGTGCTCCTTGATCATGGAAGTCACAGCCAGAAATTCTATTTCTCTGCTCTCCTAAAACAGTTAAAACACTAACATCTCCTTATTCTGTTAGTGCAGGCTTTAGGAGGACTCAGATAGGCGGGGTAGAGTGCCAGCAGCATACTGCTTTTCTTACACAGTACATAATGACATGCAAAGCCAACACTGCCTACAGCACAACAGAGCTCAGCAAAACAGTGAGTAATGTCAGGAGCAGCAACCCTAAAGACATGCTTAGCACATGCAAAGTCCATAGTGGTATGTGTCAACAATATTAACATAGGTGGACAGATTATGCATAGTACCTGTGGTAAGCTAGCATACAGCTAAGGTGTTGTGAGCTGTCAGAGATCATGCCCAAAGCTGATGGTGTGGATGGTGTGGAGCTACTAGGAGTAAAGTTCTGGTCAGGTGCTGTGTGGAATGAGCTTACAATGGAGCTGGGCAAAAGTCATGCATTGCAATGGGTGGAAGCAATGGTGAATCCAGGACAGTATCATCTATGTCAAATGAATGGCCATGGCTATAGGTGAAGGCAACAGTGGAGACAGCACACCCTTTAACTACAATACACACACAACTATCAGTGTTGTGCAATTTAAAATTCTTTTACGTTGACTATGCCTGACATGTACAAGCAATTGCAGGGACCCATTAACGGATACAAGGATGCAATAGTTGCAGGTAGTCACAGAGGTCATGAATGTCATCATGCATAGTTTTAGTATCCATCTGTGCCTGGATCACAGCCCTGCACTTTCACTGGTTGATGTCTAGGATAATGACAGTATCATGTAATACTCAATCTTGAGGTTATTCACAGGCACCTATACACCTTTCCCCAAGACTATGTGTGGGTGTACCTCAGATGTGTACCTTCAAATGCTGCATATGCATCATGTGAGGGATGTACATGGGCAAGGCATCCTTCATAAAATGCTGTTGATGCAGTTGAGCCAACCTGAGCCTCTGCAATCTTCTCGGCCATAGTAGAAGGGAATGTTCACTCCACCGTTGGTGTCACAGCTGTGGTAGAGGGAAATGTTCTGTCCACTGTTGGTATTACAGCCGTGGTAGATGGGAATGTTCTGTCCACTGTTGGTGTCACAGCCGTGGTAGAGGGGAATGTTCTGTCCACTGTTGGTGTCACAGCTTGGTAGAGAGAATGTTCTCTCCACTGTTGGTATCCCAGCTGTGGTAGAGGGGAATGTTCTCTCCACTGTTGGTGTCACAGCCGTGGTAGAGGAGAATGTTCTGTCCACTGTTGGTGTCACAGCTGTGCTAGAGGAGAATGTTCTCTCCAGTGCTGGTGTCACTGTCAGTGCACTATGGCCTCCGACTGTGCCACATACACAATGCCACCGTTATCAGCATCTACAATGTGGATACCTTAAGCATGTGTAGATGCATAGTGCTGGATTCCCTCCAGGAGGAAAATATGAAAGCATACGGATAACATAAACATCTGAATGTTGGTACATGTTTGAGCCCCTCACCACCACCCATGCATCAATCAACTGCATGACAGGAGTTTACATGAACTATGAGCACATACATACCTGTTGGTCTAGGATACAGTCATTGCACTCCTGAAGTGCTTAGTTGACACAAATGCAGTATTGTATGTGTGAGAACACTCTGCAGAGGTGCTTACCAGTGTAGGCTTGCAATGGCATGTTACATAACTTACCTGATGCATGCCCCACAGAAACACAGGCAGACATCACCTGCACAGTAAGTGTTTGTAGTTGAAGCTGTGATGTTCCTGGATTAGAGTAAATCACATGGTGATGTCTGTGTACAACAGGTAGATGAGGCACCAAGGTGTGACAAGACTGACATTTGCCACTACCTACCTGGGACACTTCCCACCAGTGCTGCTCTCACTTCCAGACTATCTGCTGAAATCAGTGTCCCATGAGTGTCACCTCTCAGTACTTTTAGGAGCTACCCT
The DNA here is from genome assembly GCF_019279795.1 of Protopterus annectens. Classification (NCBI taxonomy): domain Eukaryota; kingdom Metazoa; phylum Chordata; order Ceratodontiformes; family Protopteridae; genus Protopterus; species Protopterus annectens. The sequence goes on from NC_056726.1 coordinate 1,211,970,490, forward strand.
GTCTCTGTGAGAAGATGGTTTGTAACCTGTGGGAGCAGCATGCATGGCAGTCTTTTGTGTCACGTTTCTTCCATGTGATATCACATCAGTCACTGCTGTGCAGTTGTGTAAGCTAACAGCATTTATCTGCTGAACCATTTCTTGTACCTAGTCCCTATAGGCCTTCTCTGACTTATCCATGTCCTAGATAAGCATGCCATGTGCCCATAGGTTCATAGGTAGGTACTAGTCTATTGGCCCTAGGGCTTATATAAGCCTAGCCAAAAAGGTACCCTGGCTTTCGACACCCAAGAAAATTATTTTCCTGTGACCCTGTTGAGCAGAGCCACATAAGTGATCCCTGGGGTGAATTTCCTATTTCCCATCCAATCATCAAGATTTTTCTTGAAGTGTGCTAATGAGGAGCTCTGTTTGACATAGATAGGTAGTCTGTTCCAGAGTATAGGAAGTCTCTGAGACATGAATCTATCCCTCCAGCATGTTCTGTTTATTGTGGTGACAAGGTTTAGGTCCCTAGAGCGTGTAGCTCAGTGGGATTGGGATTTCTTTAAGTGGAGCATGTCCAACAGCTCTGGGTTTGACATAGCTTTGTATGTTAGGCAGAGATCGCCTCTGAGTAGTCGATATGTGACAGAGTAAAGCTGGAGTTTTTTGAGATGGTCTGCATAGATCCACCAGCAGATCATCTGCCTTTTATGCTACAGATTTTCCAGTGCATTGTCATTCAGTCAGTGCCATGGGTATCTCCTATGTATTCTTGGTCCCTTGAATACAATATCCCTTTTGGAATGTACCTCACAAAGCACCTTAACCAATTAGAAAGACCCCCCCAAAGAGACTGCTGGACTACACGATGTAAGTTAACCTGTAAGCTCGGTTGTAAGCTTAATATGATCCTATGAATCTATAATACACTGTGGCAAATCAGTATTTGTTCCGATACTGCTGTATTATCTATGTTTTATCTATCTAATACATATATTAGATATGCACATGCATATATAGATAGATAGGTAGGTATATGTTTTGCAGCACAGGAAGATCTAGCTAGAAGGACCCATTTTCAGTGGAGGCTTTGGGAGAACATTTCCAGTATATACTAGAACAGGCAAAGTTAAGGCACTCACATTTATTCACTATATTATTTAGTTTGCTGAAGACATGCAACATTCTGTAACCTAAATAATAAAAGCAGTACTTCAGAGGTTCAGACTTAGCTGAAGTGAGCCCTTGGCAAAGGACTCCATGGCATACTCCCTCTGCCATCTGCTCCACCATGTACAGTGCTTTGTGCCCCCACCTGGGCACCCATACTATCTAGTATAAAATTACTCATTTTTTTCTTTTTTTTTTCTTTACACTTTATCTTGCACTTCAGCTTTTTCCTCCTTACTTTCTACCCATCCTAATTGATACAGCCAATAACTGTTCTGTTCTTAACTGCAAAGACCACTGGCCACTACTTAGCTGTCCAATGCACAATCATTAACTGTGTCATCCCCTTTCCTCCAACCTGTTATCCCAGCCTAACTGATACACCTACATTTCTTAACTATGCTTTCTGCATGCTCTTTACATTTTGAACTTCATAACTCTCTACCTCTTAGGACAATAAAACTGGACAAAGGCTAAAATAATGGGGGGGGGCATAGGCCCAAAATTAAGGTCAGATTTAAAATATTATTTTTATAAACTTAGAAAGTAGCTAGAATAACATGTTTTGTTTTATCACACATTTTTAAAGAATACAAAGTCTATGTGTCACTATTTAGTGACTTCCATCCTCACTGATTTATCAGAAGACCAAAATCTTTTGGAGAAACATGCCACAACAAAAAAACTAAGAGCTTTGAATTTGAAAAAAAATGTGCTCAGTTTGATAGCAGCCAGGGTGTCTGTTTAGTTCCCCAGTGACAAGGCTGACCCTGGGTATCCTGTATATCCAGGCATAGTAGGAACTTAATATAACAAAACATCACTTTAAAGAACATGTGTTAAATGTTAGATGATGCAGCTTTGTATGATAAATCCAGTATCAAAACAACTACTCTTAACAGACTATATACAATTTCCAAACAAAAAATGTGGTGAAAAATATATGACAGGAAGGATCAGTATCAGCAGACATCAAAAAGTTGCAGAGAAAAAGATAGAATTAAGGAAGACGTAAACAGGGCTCACATACATTCAGTTACACACTGCAGGGTACCCAAGCATTTTCTGTGGCTGATGCCATTTTGTTTTTTTAATGGCTGCTTATGTTCTTTGTGAAGTGTGTGTGTGTGTGTGTGTGTGTGTGTGTGTGTGTGTGTGTGTGTGTGTGTGTGTGTGTGTGTGTGTGTGTGTGTGTGTGTGTGTGTGTGTGTGTGTGTGGATGGCTGCATGTGGATGGCTGTGTGTGGATGTGTGAGTATATGCTGTGCATCCATGTGTGTGTGTGTGTGTGTGTGTGTGTGTGTGTGTGTGTGTGTGTGTGTGTGTTTGTGTATGTGTAAGAGAGTGTGTCTGCGTGTGTGTGTATGTGTGTGTGTGATATTACTTTAAAGATTTACACTATGTACTGTTATGGCTGTAGTGACCCCTGTAGTACATAGAGTGCTGTTTTGTGGGAAGTAGGTGTTTTAATTACTTGCACCTCTTGTTTCTGTATTTGTTTGTCTAGACCATGCAGTTACTGTTCATTATGCATTTTTAACTGAATCCTTCTTACCTCTTTGTTTTGGCCACAGATGTTGAATTGGGTTCTATTGCATGCTCTGCTCTGCTAGCCCATTTACTCCAATAGAACTCTGGAGGTTTACACTCTTAACTGCCAATGATTGCATTCTGAGTTTATTGACAAAATTTAGTTTTGACCTCACATTTCAAATAAATGTTCATATCCCTGGAACTATAATGTTTACAAAAAAGTATAAACTGCAAACTGTCAGTGGTAGTGGTCATTAGATTCTTAAACTGGATTTTATAAATGGATATTTTTTTAACATTTTGTAAACAGCTTACAGCACTCAACTACACACATACATTTAACAGCATTTTGCTGGTTCACCTGTGGGCTTCCATGTGAAGCAACACAGTTCTGTATGTGTTACTTAGATGTTGGAATATTTAGAAAAAAATGTGAAAATTATGACAATTAAATAGTATATGAACAACAATATAAAATCAATATCTCTTTATCAGCACTAGACAGAGGTCAAGTATCACTGCAGTTGTGTTGCCCATCATATAAACTTTAAGAAGAAACCTTTCAATAACTTGTATGAAGCATGGTTTTGGAATTATTAATGCAAATATAAACAAGTGATATCAGATGCCTAAAGGCATTAGTAGGATGTAACCGCAGAAACACCTGGAGGCGTCAGTTGGCTGTATTGAGCTAGTCATAAGTTTCTCTTTAGAGTAACAAGTAATACAAACTGCTTTCCTGTCAAACACTTTCTTCTTATATTTCCCATGCCTTGTCACATGTACTGAGACAATATATATTCTGCCCACAAAGAATTGCCAGGTCCTCTTTTTTTGGCTTTTTCAGCATAAGTGCAGACTCTGTTTATGCTTTGAATCACCTCACTTATTTAAAGACTGGATTTTATTTAAAGTTCAAACCAAAAAAGCAAAAATGTCTGAAAGGAAATGCATACAGGACCAAACCAAAAAGACTCAGACAAAACATCAGCAGTGTAACAAATATGTGCGTTTATCACACCACATTTAGAGTGAATATGTACTGTATATGTACACATTCTTACAGAATGTAAAGGCAACTAAGACTATAGAATGATTTATGTAGATGTAATGCCTTGAAAATGTATTTATTTATTTTTATTTATTTTACATTTGTTGACTGGGATAGTCCAACTGGATATATGTCCCTTTTCAGCGGAGGCCCGAGGAGAAAAGCTCAGATAACACTGATAGAACATACCAGACAGGATACTGGTAACCAAATTAAAATTATGATGATAGGGCTTAAATCAGTGACATGAATGACCAGAAGTAGAAGGTCACAACTGGGGAACTATTTGGAGAAATGTTGGGAGACAGCGCTATGTTAAAAGTGTTGTTCCTCCCAAAAGGAACAATAGAAGAAGCATGTAGGGGCCAAAATTATCACTTTATCCATCTAAATAAATGATTTTACATCTCTTACTGTACATGTTGCTTTGTTTTATTTTATTTTCACAATTTAAAAGGATTATTTCATTTTCATTTGCTATTCTACATAAGTCTAATTTGTGGCACAATATGAGCAGTACTTGCAAAACAAATCCATTCTTCAGTTTAAGTTAAATAAACAATTAAAATTCACTCAATTTATACATGACACAGCAAACCAATCATTTCTTAAGTGCATTAAAAACTTTCAAAGCCAATTAATAGTGCTGTTTTCAAACACACAGTTATGAAAATGCTTAAAAAGACATAGCTCATCTTATAGAATAGTTATTAAAATTGTCATTAAAAATAATATAAAGCTATTGGGATTATAACAAATAATTGCTATGAAACATGGACATTCTAATATCATTCACAAAAAACTTTAAAGCTTCATTTGTTTACTTTTTAAGATGGGCTTAATACAACAATAATTGTTTGAGATATATCACTAGGTTTAATACTAGAACTGATGGAGTTATGAATATTATCAGGAATAATTGGAGTCTCTTGAGTGCTCTTCTGGAGTTGAATAAATTCGTTGGAACAAATCCGCACTTTGCCTATAGAAAAAGTAGGAATTTAAAGCAAAGGCTATGCTATAAAGAGATTAATGTTGTCAACAAACAGCAAGGAATAATAAGAAGGGTACATTTCCTTGCTACAATTGTGTTAATTGTAAGCATATTTTGAAGTATGCAGAATTTGTGCATCCTGTTACTAATAGGAAATTTGAATTTCACTGCTTCGCTACTTGTAACTCAAATAATGTAGTATATTTAGCTACTGCTTTCTATGTTGGTAAGTGTAGTATAAAATTTAAAGAGAGAGTAAGAGAACACTGATATAAGAAGGGACATTTTAACTAACTCTCTCGCTACGCACTTCTTGGATAATGGCCATCAACTTGCTTCTAAATTTATGGTGATTTCAGAAATTATTGCCCAATATTAGAGGATGGGACTTAAATAATAAGCTTGAAATTGTTGAATATAATTGCATTTTCAGGTTAGATACAGACAAAAACCCCTGGTTTAAATGCTGCTGTAAGTATTAAGCTGTTTGCTGTGTCATGTGATTTATATAAAGTGAATGAATTTAATTACTTTTTAACTTAAACTAAAGAAGGGATTTGTCCCAAAAGCTTTGTCACTTTTAGTTAATATATATTATATATATATATATATATATATATATATATATATATATATATATATATATATATATATATATATATCCCCCTCTGGTGTCGTTAGTCTGGCATTTATTTTTTGCAAGTACTTTTTGTCTTTGGCTGCTGTTGAAATCGTTTTCCAGTCTGTTTTGAGTGACAATATGAACAGTGCAAGAAAAGCCATTGACATCAATGTATCTATTTGTAAGATAGAATATGAACTACTGATTACAGCACTCAGCTCAGTTAAGGCCAGGATTCAGATACAGGCCGAAAAACAAATGGCAAGTCTGTGGCAAAAATGGTCTGTTAGAACGATCATTGAAAGTGACACTTCATAGACACATTAGCTACATTGTGGAAAGACCTTATTATCAGCTACTTTGCATGTCTCTGAATTGCTTGGTGATTACTATAAGAGCTGACAGACCCTTTTCAGCTACCCTTGCGGTAATCAACACTGATGGTCAATGCATCATGTTAGCACAGACACCTCTTCTCTTTCATTCCACCAAAAACATTCACACATCCAAATACACACCTGCATGGACACATCACCATACCCACTACCAATCTCTGAATTATAGAACCTCCCCAATTTTTCACTTTCCCTCATAAAGCATGAGTAGTTACAGCCATAGAATAATGCGAGTTATTAGAGTTTCGCACTTTTAATTGTCCTGAAAATGCATCTGGATGCAAGACCTGTTGTTCTGTTAACTTTTTGTAGTGGATTGGAGTAATATATAGAAATACATCATGATGTTTTCCTAGTGATCTCCCTCCCAGTTTGTCCTGGAGTTTTCAGCATGACCCTTGTACATCAGGGACCACTGCAGTGAGTCAATAATGCTAGACATTAGAGTTTCATACTTCATGCTGTTTCATACTTCATGTATGGCAGTTGGTGCAGAGGGTTAAGGGTATGAGCTGTCATTCCTCTGTTACAGGGTTTGACTCCCTCAAGCCTCATTTGCTTACTGTGTGAACTCGAGCAACTCACTTAGCCAGACAGTTCTTGGGGCAACTGGAAATTTGAGTTAAGTTTTTCAGTGCTCTCCTGGACTGTAAGCCTATTAACTGCCTAAGAACCTTCACAGCCATATTGTTTAGTGTGTTATTTAAGACTGACCCTGGTGTCTAGTGTACCTCCACATACATCTTTTTTGCTGCACAACCTGTTATTCTATTATTCTATTAATTTTTGAAGTGAGTTATGCGTATATTTAACAGTCCCTGTTGTCTAGTACCTCCCAACTATTTCAGGATTTGCTTGTAGTCAAGGATAGTTTTGCTATGACAGTCCCCATACACACACATACAGTCATCAAACAGAATTCCTCCCACCAGATCACACTGACTCAGACACCCAGCCATTCAGTCACATACATACACACACACACACACACACACACACACACACACACACACACACACACACACACACACACACACACACACACACCTGACTCCTCGCTTATCTCTGCTAACAATCACACACACAGCCACACACATACACACATGCAAACACCTTCCAATAATACCTGTTGGCTAAAGCTTTTAGCTGAGTTAATTACCATGGCTGGCAGTAAGGCTTTATGCAGCCAAGTGGCTCTGTGAATGATGTTGCTGCATAAAGCGCTTATGACTGGAATTATCTTGAGACAAGAATGCTAGTCCATCATTAAGTAAAGATCAGCTTAAACCCCTAACTGTACTGTTTTTTTCCTCTTAAAAAAGAACATTATTCAGGTTTGTTAAGTTAGCTGTGGCTAGGATCTGACATTCTAAACAGTTAACCTTATTTCTAATTAGAATGTTTTTAAAGGACTGAAGGGATGATTTTGGCCGAATGGGTATTATAGCAATAACCCCCTTGGGGTGTGTGGGTTATGCATCGGTACCAGTTGGCGTGGTTTGGTCCGGCGAGGGAAGCCACAAAGCCAAACGTAGCAATAATCCCATACATACAAATTTTAGTTATATATCTGACATATTTATATAAGAAATCCGCGGCGTTCTGATACACTGCGGCGCTCGCGGTACATCACATCCGTGAGCAAAAAAGCTGTGAAAGAAGATCTCCGTTTTTTTTTAACCGCTATTTTCATTTAACATAGTTTAGAAAAAGAAAAAAATGGAAAATCCCTCTTGCTTTCTTTCGCTTTGCTGTCTTAAAATTTGGTTACTTTGGCGAGACAGCGGGCAAAATACACAGCGAATAAAGTTTTTAATTTAACTATTGTTTTATATTATTAGCCCATTTTCGAAAACCCATTTAACATAGCAAACTAATGGAAAATAGGGGGGGGGAAAGTCCGGGCTCTCGTACCTTTTCCATTATAGTAGGCCGTGCTGTGGCGCACGCTGGCGATCAGGTATAATTGTAAGTAGTTCCAGGCCTTAGCAACATGGCATAACTATAGACCACACCCAGCAGATTTGATAGGTTTGGGGACAAAGAGAAATCTTTTGTCATTGGATCATAATACTGAAGTGGGAGCATAGTTGTGTAAAATGTTATGCAGTTCTGATCAAACAGATGGATGCAGGATAATTTTATAGGTGGTAAGAAGCTGTGTATATGTTAGTTCTGACCAATTTGGGCATTTTAGTCCTGTATAATGGTGGGTTCTGAAAGGGGTATTTGCTGTAAATTTAGCCACTTTATTATAGCATTGTCAAGTGTTGACTTTTGTGATGCCTGAAGTTATTAAGGATGGAGCACCATACAAAAGTGAGGGGAGGAAGTAAGTAGTGACAAGTGTAGTTTTAGTTGCATTGATGAGAACATTTTTGGCTCTATAAAGCATCAATAGTGTTTGGTGATTTCTTTTATGTGATTTTGTATAGGCAAATTGAATTTAACATTCTCATCTACTATCATCCCTAATAATTTGTTATGCAAAGTAACTTTTGTGCGTGTGTGTGTGTGTGTGTGTGTGTGTGTGTGTGTGTGTGTGTGTGTGTGTGTGTGTGAGTGAGAGGGGTCTGGGGAAAAATAGAAGTTTTTTTTTTTTGTTTGTGAAGGTTGAGCATGAGTTGTGAGTTACAAAGCCATGTTTTACTGGCTATTAAAGCTTCCTGACTAATTTTTTTGGGAGGTATGTCAAGTTGTCTGATGTGCATATAAGGGTGGAGTAATCTGCACATTGTATCACGGTGACCTGTTGTGAGGATGTGGAGAAGGGGTTGGTGAGAATGTGAAAGAGTAGGGAATCAGGGATAAAGCATTGTGGCACAGCAGTGGTGACTTTAAGGTATGGAGAGAGGGTGGGGAGCCATTTTACTGACTGATGCCTATTGGACAGGTAGCCTTTGAGCCATAGAAGAGCGGGCTGAGACAGACCAAGTAAGGACATTTGAAGTAAAAATTTACTGTGACAAACAATGTTGAAGGCTTTAGGCAAGTCTAGAAATAAGGAGGAGACTAGTCCATAGTTTTACTGTCAGCAACTATAGAGGTTATAAGTGCAGTGATAGTACTATAAGAAGGATGGAAGTCATGTTGTGTGGGGGATAGGAGTTTTTCCTGAAGGAAATAATTTAGCAACTGTTTCTGAATGCATTTTTCTTTTTTTTTGTTGGGGGGGGGTGAAAATAAGATTGCTATAAGTTTAAAGTTAATGATGTCTGAATTTCTTCCTTTGTGTAGAGATTGAAAGTGGGATTCCTGGATTGACATTTCTATGAAGATTGAGACAGGATAGGTAATATTGTTGGCTGGTAGTTAAGGTACTTGCCTGGGAGGTCATCAGTTGAAGTAGAGCGTGGTGTGAGTTTGTTTAACAGTAGTTTTATTTAGGATATGGACACGAGTTTGAAGGTGAAAGTGTATGTGGTGATATGTTTTTGGCCGGGATATAAGATTTCTTTAATGACTGACCAGAATTTATTTAGGGCTGCTGGTACTATTGTTCTGAATGCTGTTATAGTATTTATTTACTTTTTATTACAGATGTGGAACATTCTGATGTTTTCAAGATAGTGTGATGTTTTATATTTTTGCCATGATTCTTTCTATGTTTTTCCTAATCTAAATCCATATGTTGTGCAGTTAATTACTGATGGGTTATCTGTCAGAACATACACAGTTAAAATCACAGGAAAAAAAGTTATCAGTGCTATACCACAGGGTTCAGTGTTAGGCTTTCTCCTATTTATAACCCATTTCAATAAGGATTGGACTATGGTAACAACTGATGTAAGACTATGGTCTCAAATTAAACATGAAATTTTCGTAAATAAAACAATCCACATTCCACCATAAAAGTAACATTACCCATGTAATCAATCACTGGCATAAGGAGTCTAGTCAATCTTGTTGAGCACTCTTCATTTTTGATATATTACTTCTTCATACTAGTTAAAAAGGTCATCTTTTTGGCTGATAAACATTTCAAAGCCATCTCCTCTAGATCCAGATTAATTTTAATTCCCCTTTATTCAACTATCATCAGACCCTTTCTTGAATGCAACACTCCTTTTGTCGTGTATTTGTCTAGAGAGACTTCAGAGATTTCTAATTAAAAAGAAGAAAAGTGTTAACAACCTCATTTATTTGGACAGATTGGCAACAATCTCTCTCTACTTGGTCTGTTATAGATTCCTTCATGGGGATCTGTGTCTAGCCTTTGGAAACCATGAAATAAAAGGCCATTCTTGACTTCATATTCTTTGATAGAATCAATAGTAACTCAAATAGCATAAACCTTCATCAACAAATAATTGCATCATGTTGGCATCATATATTCATATGCCAAACTATACCCCACCTCTGGAGCAAACCTCATCTATACGACAAGCAAAGTAGCACCTCTGCCAGCTTCAAGGTAAACATAGGGAACTGGATGGAAAATATTAAATTCATAGTTTATTCAGTGCTAGGCTTACTGCCCTGTGGGCCATTTTAAGCCTAACCAATTACCCCATGTGAGAATTGAACCATGCATCTTGTGTCTGAATTACCCCATGTGAGATTTGAATGCTGCATCTTGTGTCTGCAAAGTGAACACCTTAACCATTATGCCAGCCCCCAGTCTAGTTTGTGTTGTCCTCCATGAGGACAGAGGGAGCTTTTTTGAATATCTTTTACTGGTTAGGCTTATAATGGTCTCCTGGCTGATTGCCTAGTACATTCCTATGAACCAATGAACCTATAAAATAATGCTTTATTTCTTTTTTAGCTTGTTTTCTTCTCTTTCCTTTATATTTCTGACACTTTCATTTATTCTCCTGTCTTTTGTGTATGTATCAAATATCAAGTGTGTAGGAAGAATAAGCATAACTTTTTCATTAAGTATTAAAACCCCAATGCCTGGCAGAAAAGTATAGAGAACTAAAGCTATGAATTGCTAAAGAGTATCATCTTCTGCTACCCCCTTTCATTTTTTCAGATCTTTATGTGTATACTGTACGAATGAGCAATTTTCTAATGCAGTAAGCCTCCCGGTTTGTATTACAGGGTACATTGTGAAGCATAACCAATTTACAGAACAGTGAAAATTAAAAAAATACAGCATAAAAATGCAAAAGTCTTCCAAACATTTGCTAGAAAAACTTCAATAATATGTATCATGTCTGCAACAGTCCTGTGAGTATTAAGAACCACCATCCCTAAGGCTGCTATACCAACATATTCCATTAATTTGAAACACAGGATAGTGGCTCTTTGGGCTGTATTTCACTCCAGGCTATGGCATGTGACTGCCCTTTGTCCTTCATGATGGCTTTCTTTGTTGCAAAAAATATTAACTAAGCCTTTAATAACCTAAATGCTTCACTCCCCAGCATAGCTCTCAACTATCCAGATTTTTGCCTCATACTTTTGTTCTGTTCATCATAAAATGTATAGTTTTCTGGCAAATCATTGAGGATTGAAGTTCTAAATAATGACATACATTTGAGTTTCAAACTTCATATCCTTCAGAAAATGCATTTTAACATAAATCTTATTATTCTAGTAAGTTTTTAAATTTGTAACAGCAATAGTTAAAATCTGTCCATATTTTTGGGCCCCCCTCCATTATTTTGGGTTTTGTCCAGATTTCTTGCTCTAAGAGGTTGAGAAGTATGCTTCATACTATTATTTCCACACTGTTTAATAATGCATTTTTAAACTTATCAAACAAAACCATAGTGGTCTAGCTCCAGTTATGTAGACTGAGGTTAATCAAATTACTCCGTGTCCAACTTCAGTATCTTATGTAATGGTCTTCAGTACTTACATTTAACAGAATACTGTAATCTAGATGTGACATAAAACGTCTTCCTTATAATATCCTTATAATATTACCCTTTATCTTTTACCATTAGTGGTTTTACTTATCCATTCCTACTAGGAAAGTGGCAGTCCCTTATCTCTTGTAATAACAAATACCTTGTTCTCAGTTATAGAGCAATTGACTTAAATGAAGACAAAGGTCTCACTGTTCCTTTTTTCCACACATTTACCAGTAATAGATGTATTTATATTTCTGTCCCTCCTACTGAAGGCTTCTATTGTAATATCTGATTTTATGTTTGCATGAACAACATAGTTACTTGATATTGTAGGCAATTGTTAATCCATGAGAGTTTCTATTTGTGAAGAGGTTTGTCATTGACTAAGGTTGCTGCTTCTTTTATCATATATGCTACACACTCTAGCTGGCTGCCTTTTTCTAAGTGCTTAAATAGCAGAGGTACAGACCGTATATTGTATAGCAAAGAGTGAGATCTAACAGATAGGTGTGCTACCTGTCTCTCTAACATTTGTAAACCTATATTTCAGTAACCCTATATTTGCATGCAAACACAGATCTCTTGTTAGCTTATTTTTTCTTTAATGTAGGTTTACAGATAGGTGTGCTACCTGTCTCTCTACCTTGTTCACACACACATTTCATTCACACCTTACTTATTTTTATTTAACCAAACTTAGCTGTTTCCCCTTACATCCATCAGCTTGAATTCTCATTCCCCCCACTATAATTCTTTGCATCTTACTCTATTTTACCATTACAATACTATCACTGCCTCAGACTGTCTTACATTAACCCCAGGCTTACCACCTTCTCTTCTATTATACACATAAACTAATATTGTGCCATACTTGTACTACTGACCAGTCACATCTCCCCCACCCCTCTTTATCACAAACCACAGGGCAAAACACCTAACCACATTGTCAAAGTCCACCCTGAAGTCAAAACATTTCCAACCTTACCTTCAGCTGCACACATATCACTAGATAACAAAATCTCTGTTTATACCTGGTATTACATTCTAATACATAAATACCACTTTTACTATTGTTAAACTCACTATCACAGTTGACATGCTCCTCCTAACCTGCCTAGCTTCTTTAGTCTTAATTCTCAACCTCACTACAGCTATATCCTCACATACCACCACACCAATGCACATCAACAACTTCCTTCAACCATCTCCCCAATAAACAACACAGCTTCTCATATATCTCCTCTCAGCTTTTCCCCTATACCCTCCCATAGTATTCAAGCCACAAACTGGCCTCCTCACCTCCTTCAAAACCACACTTGACACCAGTATCATTGCCTAGGGATAAAAACCACTTCTCATGGTACTCCTTCCTCATTACCTACCTACTCAAATGTGGAGACATACATCCTAACCCTGGCCCACCTTCTAATCTTAACCAAAGAGTAACCCCAAAAATGTATACATACTTACACTGAACCTTAGAAGTATATGTAATAAAATAGCCCCACTGCATGCCTGGATTGATCAAAATAAACCTGACATACTAGCCCTTAGAGAAACATGCTTACACACTGTCGTAAAAGACTCAGAAATAATACCTCCAAACTTTGCAATAACCAGAAGAGATAGATCTAAAAGAAAGGGAGATGGGTAGCAATTCCAAATCCCTCTACACTCAACATCACACCCTACACCAGTAATATAGTCACCTCTTCCATTGCTGAGGTACTAATCTCCTTTTTGAACCTCAATATATCAAAAATAATTTGCATAATAGTAATACATATCCCACCAGGTAACAATATGCCAGTGTTGGAAAATATTTTATCCTGGACATCCCAAACAATAAACCTTAAAACAACAGTCTTAGGAGACATAAATATAAATTTGCAAACCGTAGCTTCCGACTACCCCACAAATAATATAAATCTGTATGTTTTTTCTTAGCTTATCAATGCTCCAACAAGATACAAAAAAGATCTTACCTGCCAATCCACCTTAGACTGGATTCTAGTATCCCACCCTGCCAATTACCCCACTTCTGGTACACTGTCTAACTCCCTGAGTGATCATCTACCAGCTTACTCCCTTAGAACAAACTCCCAACAACTAAGAGTACACACTATAAAATCAGTTAGGAACTCAACTAATTTTTGTCAGCATAAATTCAACAATCTCCTACAGGAAATAGACTGGATACCCCTTAAACAACTACCCCTTAATGATGCTGTACTATACTTTAATAACACCTTCCTTCACATCCTTAATACCCCAGCTCCCATTCGTATGAAAAGAATCAAAAAGAACTCAGCACCATGGCTCTCTAAGGAATGTAAACACCTGATGAAGCAAAGGGACCTAGCCTGGTCAACCTGGAAACAAAACAAAAATGAACAAAATCATGGTAATTTCAAAACACGACGTAACAAAGTGACAAAACTAATCAACAGAGATAAGAAGTCATATTATTCCCAGCTTTAACTCCAGCATAAAATCAACACCAGTAAATTTTGGCGCTCCATATCCTCTCTGCTTAACCCTGGAAGAAAAGCAGAGCGCACCCTATCACCAGATACCCCTCCATCATAAATAGCTGAAGACTTTAACAAGCACTTCATAAAATCAGTTTCAGACTTATTAACTAACACCCATAATGCTGCCCCCCCCCACCGTTCAACCTATTCAGACACCAACCCCAGGCCATCAACTACTTCTAACTCTGTCATAACTAACCCCCCTACTCAATAAAATGTTATGCAAACCCCATTCTCATTTCAACCCATACCCACTGACACCATTAAGAAACTGCTACAAAAACTAAAACCCTGCTCTTCCTCAGCTGATAACCCCCCCCCCATACTACCTCAAACTAGCTGCTAACTCAGTCACCTACCCAATCAGTATCCTTATAAATAGGTCTTTATCCAAATCAGAAGTACCTATCATAGGTAAACAATCTCACATCACCCCCATCCACAAAGGAGGCAACTCTTTTAACCCATCCAATTTCTGTCCTATATCCATCTTGTTACCCATATCCAAAATTCTCGAGAGAGGTATCCATCAGCAGGTAATACAATATCTATTGAAAAACAATCTTTTAACCAAAACCCAGCATGGCTTCCAACCTAGACACAGCACAGCTACAGCCCTACTATCTTTTACAGACACCATGAACAAGACCAGAAATGCAGGATGCTATACAGCCTCATTATTCCTTGATCTCGCCAAGGCCTTTGACACAATGTCTCACCCCTTACTTTTGAACACACTGTCTAACCTAGGCTTCTCACATAACTCAGTAAAATGGTTTCAGAGCGACCTCAAGTATTGTAAACAAGCAGTGAAATGGTCCAATGAACTCTCACCCTTCCTTCACAACCCTACTGCAGTCCCCACAAGGCTCCATCCTAGGACCCCTACTCTTCAACATTTTCAAAAACAATCTTCAGACTGCCTCTCACCCTGGGAACCTCATTCAGTACACTGATGATTACACCATAATCTGCACTGCTCAATCACTACCAGAACTACTTTCAAAAACTCAACAGTCCTTTACTGCAGTCGAATCCTGGCTAAGAAATGCCCAACTCTTTCTTAATCCAAAGAAGATAAAACTAGTACTCTTTCATCCCAAAAATACCTCCCCTGTCACTGATCATTTCAACATCCTTGCATCTGACAATACTGTCATTGAAATAGTGCAGGAAACCAAACTTCTAGGTGTTTTCATTGACAAACTTTCATTTGACCCCCATATACAGCAAAATATAAATAAAACTCATCAAAACTGGGACTGTTATACAGAAATAAACATTTCTTTACTGCAGCAACCAAAACTACCCTTGCAAAAACATTTTTACTTCCCTCCCTTCTTTATGGGGCCCCTATCCTAACTAACTTACAAAATTCTACCCTATGCAAGTTGGAACAGTGCGACAACAAAGTTGCAGAAAGTTTGCCACAATCTCTAAATATCACACACACCACTGTAAACCACTCCTAGAATTAAACTGGCTTGAACTCCCCAACCAACTTGCCTTTATTCAGCTATCCACCTTGCACAAAACGTTATTTTCAAGCATACTGCCTGCCCTGCACTATCCAATTTAGTCACACCTGACACACCAAATCAATCCCTACGATCAGAAGACAAAAAAATCTCTTAACCATCTCAAAACCCACAAGAAAACCTGGTCACTCTCTGTATTCATACTCTGTCTCTATACTTTGGAATTCTCTACCTCTAGCTACCAGGTCATTGCCTAGCCTAACCCATTTCGAAGCCTCTTTAAAAAATCATCTCAAAAATACATGGCTCTGCTCCTGCATAAAGTCTGCCTAATGCTCAGGTCTTCCTCTTCTGTCACATTTCAATCCCTCACAGACTGCAATATCCTAAGGCTCTAACTCTTTCTCTGACTCTATACCATATCCTTACGCTACTGCTCAGGCTTTATTGCTTCTGTTCTTCTTAACTCCCTCTCACTATCTATCTGCATCACTAACTTTCTGGCTTCTATTTTCCTAACTGAAACTCACATTCTATTTTGCATGTAATATTACAATGTCACACATTGCACTACCTACGTACTACTTTTCTGGACATGGTCTACATTATGTATGGTGAGTAACTATTATTGTCTGTAATGTTTTAACTGCATAGAATTGTCTAGATGTGTAGTAACATATTGCAACATCTTGTAGCAGTTTGCTGTTTCAACTTATTTTTGTATAGTATTTCTAATGTAATTTTTATTGTATTGGATTATACTATATTTGTATTGTACTGTATGTGGAGCTTTTCTCCCCGGGCCTCTGCTGGAAATGGGTTCTGTAGACCCAGTCAAACCACACCTGTAAACAAATGTCAAACAAATAAATAAATTGTGGTATGTGGGTACTCACACATTAGCTGCTCATGTTTTAGAGGTTACAAGAGCAAAGGCAGTGATGTGACTGAGGATGCACTGGACCTAAAATCCTCTACTTCTTTTGCAAGACAAACAGAGTTTCTGTACTTACTCTGACTGGTACTTGAAACAGAATCAATAAATTGCAAATGTTTCTGAAGCTGCAATTGTAAAGTAGCAATTTCCACCATAGAGTGCGACTTGTATGGATAATGATTCCCTAGAAATACTTTAATATCTTAACGAAATATACACGTTTTCATTAAGTAGATTGCCACAACATGGCTTTTTATTACACTTTTTATATATTGTTCATGTCACATTTCTTATACATCTTGTCTACCATTGCAAAACTGCATAAAGGCAGTGCTTTGGGATTTGTATATAAGAAAGAAAGCACAAAGAGCCCTTACCAATAAATAATGACACTGTAGTTAATGTCAACACCCAGCACGGCTCCATTGTCAGGGTCTTCTATTTAAGTGTATATCTTCAGTAAGCAAATGTGTCCTCTTTACTTCAGTCCAGCAGTCCTACAAATGTTAAGACAAGAATGAAACATAGACCTCAATGAACATAAGCAACCACATCCCAACCATTCAGTCACAATTTCAAGAGCTATTCAGGTGCATACAACACATGTATTGTTAGCAATCACCTTCAAACTATTAAATACTGTAGCAAGGAAGAAAACAATTTCCCCCTGCAGTAGTCGATTTACCTTCAGTTAGTCAACTAACACGGATGCTGATATCCTGATGGTAAACCGCTCTGTGTTGAAAAATGGAAGCATTGACTTCCTAGTACACATGCACTAATTTTGCTTCACAGCACATCCATACATTCCTTCAAAAAAAGCCATAAACAGCACCCCCAAGTGGGGGCCTGCAACACCCATATCCCCTGTTGATTACGTATACTAACTCTGAGAGTACACAATCCCCAGGAAAGGGAATATTCCCCTACCTGAGGACTGTCAATCTCACACACCTCTCAACTATCTATATAATTGACCAAATGCAGTCGATTAAACGGATGTCAATAAAACTCACTGTTTATCAAACCAGTGCAGGTCCACCAGTGATATTCTGTAAAACTGGGGACAGTTTCAAATTTGTTTAATACAATATTCCAATTTATTTCACACAAAGGCACCCTAGCTGTTAATGTCTGGCTTTAAACTGAGCAACAATTATTTCATCAACAACACAGCTAGCATCCCCAAAAAAAATCATAAATATTACAGTTTATCTCACACAAATGCATACTAGCCAGCCCTTAATACCAGGGTTTAATCGGAGCAAATGAAGAGGATACATTCCCATAGCACTGCTAGCCCCTGTCCATCCCAAAAAAATCAGTTTATTTCACACAAATGCACACTAGTCAGCCTTTAATATAATATGAACCCCCCCCCCCAATAACAAAATCATAGATATTCAGATTTATTCACACAAATGCACCTTAAGGGTGGAATTTAAACTGACCAAGTGAAAAGAAGAAGTTACATTCATTTACAGCACTGCTGGCCAACCCTCCCCTCAAAAGTGTATAAAAATATTCCAATTTATTTACATATTTTATAAGCCGTGGCGGTGCAACGGTAGCGTTGTTGCCTCACAGCAAGAGGTTCTCCCATTTGATTCTCGGCTTGAGTGCCTTCTGTGTGGAGTCTGCATGTCCTCCCTGCGGACGAGTGGCATTTGAAAGACATGAGTAGAATGGGCGTGCCTTCATTGAAGGTTGGGCATCGGCACCCATAAAAAATCTACTGCCAGTAATTAGCAGACCGTAGTTCCGCTGTGGCGATCCCTAACTGGGAAAAGCCAAAAGAAGAATTATTTACATAAATATTCACTTGCCAGCATTAATGGCAGAATTTAGGTTGAGCAAGTGAAAGGTTAAGTTGCTTTAATCCACAGCCCAGCTAGCTACCCTCACTCCACCAAAACAAAAAGAAGGCAGAAGAGTACAATGAAAAAAAAAGAGCATAAATATCCAATTTCAAAATATTTAAACAATGCACACATAGGTCTAGCCACCATTCCCCTCCTCCTCTCCAAAAATAAGAAAGAAAATCTGGTTATATTTACATTACAAATGCTTACCTTCAGTCTGGTAGTCCACAATGCCCTGCCCCTGGCTGATTCATTTGCTGTGATTAATACAGTTCGCCAGGTTCAGTTAATCAAAAAAACAAACAAAAAAAACTTTTACATTGCAAAACTCTCTACTGCATTGTACTACTGTACAACTAGAAGACCACAGTTAATTTTAAAAATAATTGTGGCTCCCTTCAATGTCTGCAATCCCTCCCAAGTTTCCTCCAACCTTGTACCATGTTTTCATGCATTTACACATGGACACACGAATGCAGGCAAAAGGAAGAAACATTTTACATTAAAAAAAATTGTAAGCTAGTAACATTGAAATAGGGAATGGATGGCAAACTAACAACAGATTCATAGTTACTAAGTATCTCATCCAAAGGAATTCACACCCAGGATTGCATCTCCCCCTCCCCCTCAAAGTACAACAAAGAATCAACAATGAGAGTACAACCCACAGCCTTCTGCATCAAAAGCACGTATGCTATCTACTATGCTATGGCTATTTGATAAGCAAAACAGTTGTAAATTGAAGCAGACTTAGCAGCAGCAGTAGTAAACTTCTCTTCCTTTGAAGCTCACAATTCCTTGAAAATGTACCGAAGCTTACAATTTCTTGAAAATGCATTGAAACTCAGTTCCTTGAAAATGCACTAAAACTCATTATTTTACTTGTCTGGTAGTTGGTATAGAGGACTCAGGCTCTTGTTTCCTATAACCAAGGTACAGGGTTTTGAGCCTGAGGAAATTAACTAATCACACACAAGCAAGAACATCTTGTTTTTAAAGTCTGTGTGGAAGAAGTAAAAAAAGAGTAAGCAATAGAAGTGCATGTCGACACATGCAGGGACACACGGACAGAGGGCATTCTTCTTAAGCAACACACCATCAAGAACATCCTGCATTTAAATTCTGCACAGAACGTGGGAAAGAAGAAAAGCAATGGGTGCATGCATGTGTCGACACATGCAGGGACGCACAGTCAGAGGGCGTTCTTAGCTTAAAGGGTCTGACTCTAGTTTTAATTTAAGCTTTTTGCATTTAAAATGTGAAAAGCTTGGCTGCACCTCTCACTGTTTGCACCCAGGTGGACCGCCTGCTCCACCCCGGTATTAGTACAACAATGCTGGGAAGTAAATCCAGTAGAAACAGCACCCTACTTTGCTGTTTCTTCATTTGTAAAGGCATAAGCACTGAACATTATAGTACTTCTGGAAAGTAAAAATTAAGATTTACAATTCAAACTTTCATATTTTCAGTAGGTTTCAAGAAAATATTGTCAGTGTCACATGCAACAGATAGCACACTCACCTCTGATGCAGAAGACTGAGGGTTCTATTCCCACAACAGGTAGATCAATTGCGGACACTACAGTTCAACATAAGGGAGGTGCCAGGTCCAGTGTAAATCTCCTATTTCCCATCCACTGTTCAAAGTTGTGCTTAAACCTGATAACAGGCAAACTCAACTTCATATACATGGGAAGCCTATTCCATAGGAGGGGCAGTCTCTGGGACACATATCTGTCTCTCCAGCATGTTCTGTTTAAATCACAGACAAAATTCCGGCCCTAGACTTTGTATTTCTGGTACTCTTTGACTTATGAATATGTAGGACATTCATAAGTGTGGGGTTTGCAAATGCCTTGTAAGCCAGTCATAGATCACCCCTCAGCAATCTATTGGAGACTGAGTAGAGGGAAAGGGCTTTAAGGCTCTCTGCATAAGGCAGGCTTGTTATTCCTTCTATTCTTTTTGTAAGGAACCTCTGAGGTCACTCTCGTTGCTGCATATGCCTGGTCAGGTACTTATCAAAGAGAGCATTGTACTCTGTGGCTGGTCTGATAAGGGAAGAGTACAGTAGTATAATGACCTCTCTGGACCCAGATGCCATGCCATTTTATAAGCTGTGCAGCATAAAAGGATTTCCCCACCACTGTGGCCACATGGTGTTCGAAGGTAAGGCTACTGTCTACATCCATACCCAGATTCCTGCCTAATGGGTTTTAGTCTTAGGACACTTAGGGGTGTATTATCAACATAGTTATAAGCCAGGAAGACTGACTTCCCAAAGGGTACAATTATGCATTTCTTAGCATTGAGTTTAAGACCATGACTTTGGCAATATTTGTTAGTCAGATATAGACCTTCTTGAAGAATATTAGTGTCTGCAGGGGAGTCAATGATAACCCCCCATGTTGCAATCATCTGCAAATTTAGTTGCACAAACACCTTCAGCATTTGCTTCCCTTTCAGAGAAACAGATGCCAAAAAAGAGCGGGCCCAGTACAGAGCCCTGGAGGACTCCGCTAGTGACTGGCTTTTTGGATGATGTGGCTTCACCTATTTTGACCTCCTGAGTTCTATCAGTGAGCCAGATGGCTATCCAGCAAGTAATAAAAGAGTTTATACCTAAATTATTGAGCTTTTCTATGATGCCTGAGTGGGGTATTATATCAAAAGCTTGGTCAGAACGAGGTAAGCTGTGTGAATAGTCTTATGTGCATGCAATGCTTTGATGACCCTCTCAAAAAAGTCCACCAAATTTAATAGACATGACCTTCCTTTAACAAAGACAAACTGTGATGGGACCAGAATTTGTATGTTACCTATGTCCTCATTTATCATGTCCATGATGATTCTCTCCATGGCCTTACATATGAGGCTGGTCAAACTTATGGGCCTATAGTTACCTAGATCAGTGGCTGGACCTCCTTTGTGTAGGGGAATGACTGTAGCCATCTCCCATTCCTTGAACACAAAACCTGACTGAAAGCTCCAGTTGAAAAGTGAATTAAGTGGACCAGAGAGGTCATATTTCATGCTAGTTATTAAACATCCTGGGATGTTATTGCGGCCCATCAATGCAGTGTTTATGGCCTTGGAAAGTGAATTGATGACCTGTTGTCTAGTAAGGGTTGGGGGGATTGTGATAAATGGCATTTCATTTGGACTATCATGGGGGGGGAGATTTGAGCTGAACCTGTCAGCCAAAAGGTTGGCAATGTCCTCCAGTTCACTGTGGGTGGTGCCATTTACAATAAGTTCTGCATATTGTTGTGTATTTTCTCTGAAGTTACACACATAGCTGTAGAACGTTTTGTGGTAGTCCTTTGCCTGAGAAGCTATTAGTTTTCTTCAAATTTAGCCTCTTAGCTGCCTCTTTAGTTTGGTCAGACGGCTTTTAGTATGTGTGGTTTTGTTCCTCCTACGCTTGGCCAAGTTTTTTTCTTTTGCTGTATAAACAACTGAGACTGTAATTCCACCAAGGTGGCTTGTCTTTTCAGTTTGTCTTATTTTTAATATAAGTGGGACAGCTCACTCTATACAGCTGTCAATATAGCTGTACAGAGATTTTGTAAATAGCTCAGTGTATGCTATGGTGTTTACTGATTTTGGGGGTGCTTGGACTTTACCCAAGATGTTGCTTAATAGAGAGAGGATAGCCTTGGAAGAGTTCCCAAAGGATTTTGGTTTTGCTGGATGATATAATTTTTTTTATTTCAAATAATATTGCCTTACAGACAGATCTGACAAGCAAGGACATTACAGCGTACAGTGTATAACGTCAAGGATGTTTGTACCCCTGGTAGGAAAATGGACCAAGTGTTCCAGGATGTTGATACCAAAGAAGTGTAGGAATCATTGGGCTTGATTTTTACCACGTCTACATCCAGACACGTGACAATGTGGAGACTGGTAATAAGGCATCTTACTTTATTCATTAGAAAGAAGCATAAGTTGATTTGGAACTTCATAGTATCATTTTATGTGGTTGCAATGAAGTTGCCATAGCAAAAAAAGAAAAAAAAATACTGTAATAAAAGACTGCAATCAAGAAATAATTTCTAAGTGAATGTAACTGTATATAATATTTCATAAAAAGAATGCCAATAAGGAGTGGTACATAAGAACAAAGCCATATAATGCAGTAAAACAACAACAAATGTTCAGTAAATAAGAAAGCACTGTCGGGGCCAGAAATGATAGTGAACAACCTATGCTAGATAATACCACAAACTTAGCCCAAGACGTATGGGGGAATGTCACAAATATTACACTCAGATTGACTTACTCACCAAGACATGACTACTGCTCAACAGTTAATGGATTTCAGCCTAATTATTTAGCACAAATTTGATTTTAAAACAAATACTATGACCATTGGGATCAAAGCGAACAAAATACTTGGACATCTATTAACATAAAAAAACTTTCCTTACTAGAAATATGTCTATTCTGTGCAACCAGAACAGAAAGTTTAATAAATTAAATCTTAGAACATAATGCTGTATTTTGTTTCTAATCACTAACGAGGTACACATATTAGGAATTGTCCAGAAAACAAATACAAAAAGAATAACATAGATTCATAGGCTCAGATTTACATATTAGGCTTATTGATCTGTGAGGAACTAAATAAGCCTAACCTTGCATTCTCGTGGTAATTATTAGCCATATATTTTGCAATATGAATCCCCAAATTACAGCATATGTTGGGTGTGATTATATTTCCCCTTCCATGAGAGTCATTTGTGGTAAAATGAAGACTGAATTTGCAGTTGCCCATTTTTTCATCCAAGTTACATTCTCTGATTTATGTGGAGAGGAGGACAGTTCCACAAAAATGGTATTCGCTGTGATACACACTTGTCCCTCTGTCATGTTCTGTTAATCTTGTAGAAAAGATTGAGGTCCTTTGAGCAGCTGCTTTTGATACCATTGGACTTTTGAATGTGTAACAGCTCTGACAGAACAGGGTCTGCTGAGGCTGTATAGAGAGGCAGAGGTCACCTCTCAGTAGCCTGTATGATGGCAAGAACAGAGATAAGGTTTTGATATGGTCTGGGTAGTTTCTATGACTTAGACCCTTGATTTTTTTTTTTTTTTAGTAAGGAAGCATTGTGGTCCTTCCACCTGTGACAACTATTTGGACAGGTACGTACTGAAAGGTGCATGACACTCAATGATTGGCTTATTGAGAGCCATGTACAGAGGAACAATTATACCCTTAGATATAAGCCATACCCTTAGATATAAGCTGTGCCACTTAAAGATAAAGATTACCATGCAGGATCAGTATCTACAAACACCTGTAACATTAATTGGTTCACTGGGCCAAAACATTATTGTACCTTTAATGTTATGAAAATTATAGACTCAGAATTATTTAGGTTTGAATTATATACAAGCTTTTTATCTCTGAGACATGGAAATAGCAAATTCAAGATAAGGTTAAGCACTACTGCTAACAGAGATAGGTTCATAACATAGTCAGTCTACAGACTGTAAAATTAATCTCCAATCAACATTATTAATAACATTACAATGTTATTGTGTCAGTGGCAGTAAAAACGGTGATCAGCCATAAAAATTGCCTTTGCTAGTTTGAAAGCTACCTTTATTCATGAGTTGCTGATTGTTAGTACATAAAATTAGGATGCCTGCATTCCTCAGCAGTCTTTGGTTTAGAATACAAGAACCTCAGAACCCATGAACTTCATAAATACATAAATAGAGGGGAAATAAGTAAGGCAAGCAGAAAACAGGCATAGAAAATCACTTTGTAGGGAATGCAAAAGCAGAGACATAACTGACGAGCAGCAATATATACAGAGAGAAAATAGAGACGTAGATTGCCAACAAGACAGAGCAGCAGAACATATAAAAGGCATGTGACACAAAGTAATGCTATCAAATTGGATTACTGATATAGTAAAAAAAGGAGGAAAAATCAGTAAACATATTAAACAGCAAAGTGAAAATGGTAGCAAATAATCAATCTTTTATGAATATATAATCTAGTAAGATATATAGTATACTAAGGCCAGAGAGAGAACACTACAGAAAACAAGTAGAATGGCACCCTATTTGGAGTTTCAGACTAGATAGCAGGGGTCGTGAAACTGAAAAACTAATGGTGATCTTTCACATAACAAACACACACGCAAAGCAAACGTAATCCAAGGAGGTGATTCAACGAGCAGCGAGTGTTAAAATTCCAGTTTAATGTAAGCGCTTTCGAAGGGGATAATACCCCAACTTCTTCAGACAAAAGTACAACTCTAACATCCTCGCCTTATATACTAATCTAGACATCAATTATTCAGTTTAACCAATTACTTTATAAAAAAATTCTAACCTCAATTTAAAAACATTAAAATATAACATTCATTAGTACTAAAAAGCTTGAACTAATCTAAGCTATCCACAACCCACATTCAGAAAAAAGTTTAATACAAAAATATTAAAATTATAAGATATTTTTTAACTTATGTAAAAGCCTTGGCATCACTTGTTAGTGCAAACCTTAATTCCAAAACCATTATGAAGCCCTCAAAAAAACAGCATCATCGATCTTTTTAAGTCTACCTATATATTAATATTAACATTAAAAGTCACATATAATGTCATTGACACTTGAATAACATGCACTTCCAAATGCTTATCATCTCACCCAAGCTTCCATATTATAATTCATAACAATAATAATAATAACACCCATGTCTACAAAAAACGTATGCATCTGTTTTTTACAAAACTGCTACCTCTACTTCACAAATGCAGTTGTTTACTCATTTTAAACAACCAAGTCCCTTGAATAGGTAGCACTACAAGCATACACACACACACACACACACACACATATATATATATATATATATATATATATATATATATATATATATACTTTTATGTTTCTACTTTAACCTAACCAATTAACTAGTCATTATATGTATTGTATGTATGTTATTTAATACTACCCCATTATTTTATATATTTGTAGAATATTATTATACACAAATACATTTAAAAATTTATATGTTCATATACTCCTGAATTTGTCTGCTATCTATCTAAACAAAGCTATTAGCTTCAAAATACTTTCAATTGATGCATATTCATTTAAACCTGGTGGGATATGTGCTGATGTTCGAATTTGCCACATTAATTCGTTCTCCTCTAATTTAAGCTGCCATGGTCCACCTCTCATCTCACATTTCACCTGTTGTATTATTGTATAGGAGAACTTATGGTTTGGGTTATCGATTATATGTTTAGCCAGCGCATTTGTAATATCCCCCCTGTTAATATAATATTGGTGCTCATATATTCTTTGTCTAATTTTCCTTTCCATTTTTCCAATATAGTATGATGGGCATATTTCACAACATGCAACATATACCACCCCCTTGGATTCACAATTGAATCTCCCATTAACTACATATGGCTTATCTTTTATCCACACTTTATTACCTAGCTTAATAAATTTACATTGTGGGCATGTTCTATATTTATTCATACCTGTGACTTTCTTTTTGTTCTTATTTTTCTCAAGCAGACATTTTAAATTTGGGCCCCTTCTATAAGTAAATCCCGGTTTTAAACCTAAAACCTTACTCAAACTATTGTCTTCGAGAATAATGGCCCAATTTGTAGAAAAAATTTCCCTTATTTTCTTATGATCAATAGAATAAGTAAATAGAAAATTTAGGCTCAAACTTTTAGTTTGGGCCGCCATACTTATACTATGCTGTTCATCTATTATCGCAGGGTCATTATCATTACTGTCAAAGGAAAAAACTTCAAAGACCAATACAGGTAAGGTTCAGTTAAGGCACATTTAATAACTTGCTACAAGGAGACAAAAACATGCAAATACAGGATTTTGCCTAACTACTAACAAGAAGTATGCTATTCTTATACTATTCTACAAGACATGGCCTTCTATGGCTGACGTAATCAAACACAACTTTCAGTATTGTTTTACAGCAGATGTTACTCAGATTTTCTGCTGACATGACTGGATTTATGAAAAATATTTTGAGAAAAACAACCTGGCCTTGGTGGGCCCTAGCCCATTACAAGCTTCTATTGTATAGTTCTAATACATGTGTTACATTTCAAGGTACCTCTCTATCTTAGGCACAAGCATATGCTGATTGCAGTTCATATTTGCAAGCAGTCTTTGTTCTGATTATCTATAGCTTCTGCAGCTGTGTATTTTCTCACAGCACAAGCAGAACTCCTTGTCTAAGTCTCATAACGTTAATACAAGTGGCATTGTTCTATTCATTAATTTCCTGACACAATCAGAAATCATCTGCTTCCTTGTAAGTTTCCAAAGCATAAGCAATAGCTACGCATATTTCATGACAATTCAAGGTTAGAAAGCTTTCTGCAATTCGTACAGATTTATGCAGTGTGAAATAGAATAAATGCGTTAACCCTTTTCAAGCTTTAAATGCACTAAGCATATAACTAATACATACACTAATACATATTTTTCTGACATTTCCCCCCTTTTAATACTTTTATTCTACTTTTGAAATAAGCATAAACAGTTTTTTCTTCTCCTAACCTCTTCCTACTTAGGATTTGCAGTTAAGAGAGTCATTCAGTTTAAACTTATGAAAGCATTTCAGTTTTTCAATAGTTCTTCAAACTCAGCACTTTGATATAAGGTTTCAGAAACTGGCATGTCTATAAAGTCTTTAATCAGTCTTTTCATGCAGGGGATGCCACAGCAAACACATACTCCCAGTAGGAGCATTCCTACACAAATGGCAATCAGGATGTTCATTAGGATGGCACCCCACCGCCCAAACCATTTCTGGAAAAAGTCAGTGGGTTTGGGCCTGGTTTGGTCATGGTCGACACTTGCTGAATTACCTCAAGAAGATTGTCTATCTCGTGTTTATGGTCAGGAATATACGAACAGCACTTCTCCTGGATTAAAGCGCAAGTACCACCTCTCGCCGCTAGGGTGAAGTCGAGAGCCATGCGGTTTTGAAGCACTACAGTTCTCATTGCATTCAGTTCATCAGTCACCAATTCGAGAGTGGAAAAAGTTGCATTGCTCATCACTTTGAGAAGTTTTGACAGTTTTCTCAGCTCCCAGATTGATTTCACTGATCCATATGCTGGTAATATGCCTGCCCACGATATGACACTATCACTCAAGTCCATATGTATCAGTCCATTGCCTATAGAATGATGGTTTTTCCAACGTGCATCGATTTGGCCCACTGGATTTACAGGTTTCTTGATGACTTCTCAGACATTCCGAATTTTTCCTTGAGGCAAAACTACAGTGTGTCGTATGGCCGGAACCAGGTAACCCAAAAAACAACTGCCGGACCAATTCTCAGGTAACCATTTGTATGCCTTTCTACCACACACAAAATAACAGTCCTCTACTTTAGTAGTAACTTTGCTATGAATATACACATGCCCTGCATGAAACATTTTTCTATCAATTATAGACAGTTGTTTATAAAGAACATAATTATGTTTTACTTCATTGATTGTTTTGTGCAACAATCCAAGAAATGAATCATAGTTCGTATTACAATAAGAACCTCCATTGTTAGCTTTAGTGTAACATTTATAAGGAACAGTCACATTACAATTGCTCTAACCCACCTGAACAGTATCATTTTTATAAAAACACACAGTTCCCTTCTGTGGAACAGACAAGTGCAATGCTATTTTATCTTGTGATGTAATGGTTGAGGTATCATAAATCAAGTTTTCCCAGGTCTCATTGACCCCTAAGGGGGACTGTAGTCATTAATAACCCCCCGTATGCTGTCGGCAAAGCTGTGCAAATCCAGCAATTCAAAACATTGAAAGTTTCAGCATACACATATTTAATTGCCTGGTAAGTGTTGAAGTTTGGATGCCAGTCTATGAGTAACGCTTCACGTTTATTCAGTTCAGTTTGTGTGGCAGGGAAAAGGAAATGCCACAGCAAAAAGATTATTGTCACTAGTACAGTTAACAGGATGATTATGCAATACTTCTGAGGAAACTTTTGTTCTGCATTCCTGTTTGTTCTGGATTCTATCATTTTTGCTCTTGACATGTGATAAGATTTTTGTCCAGTTCAAAGTTCTTAACTAGTTTGCAGTGCGTCAGGTGGATCCACAAGGCACGGTCTGCAATCTTGACTGCAGTGGGTGTTGACAGAAGCACTTGATATGGACCCTCCCACTTTGGTGACGTCCAATTCTTTTTCTTTATTGTCTTCACCAAGATCCAGGTACCTGGGGCCACTGCCACTTCTGATGGTCTGGTTTGTTCTTTATCTGAAACAGAATTTGACTGCAATAGATGTTTAGAATTTAACAAATTTCTCATGTACTCTACTAGTGTACAGTCGGCTTTCTGGTCTGTGGGCATGAGAGGTTTCCATTGAGGTATATAATAAGCCCTTCCAAATAGTTTTTCAAAAGGAGTCAATCCTTTTGCATTCGGAACAGTTCTCATGCTCAACAGTGCTAGGGGCAGACAGTACACCCAATTTCTCTGTGTTTCTTCTATTAACTTCCTTAGCTTACTCTTTAAAATCCCATTATGCCTCTCTACTAGCCCTGCAGATTGCGGGTGATACGCACAATGATTTTTCAAAGAAATACCAAAATGTTTACTTAACTGTTGTATGGTTTAGTTTACAAAGTGTGTGCCATTGTCACTATAGATCCTTTATGGAATGCCAAATCTAGGGATGATTTCTTTAATGAGAATTTTCGCTACGGTAGCCACATCTGGATTTTTAGTCGGAAAGGCTTCCACCCATCTGGAAAACATATCTACAATGACAAGACAATATTTCTTATTTTCACATTTGTTCAATTCTATGAAATCCATAAAGATAGTATGAAATGGATACAGTGGTGTAGGGAAACTCCCTTGCTTGGGCTTTAACGCCCCTTGTGCATGATGTTTATTACAAACATGGCACATCGAACAAAATTTTTTAGAGTAATTTAAGAATCCATATGTCGTGAACACTCGGTTCCCCAGCTGTACCATCCCCCCTGTTGAGACATGGCATTGCCCATGGCTCAACAAAGCTGCATATCTAAACAAATTAGATGGTAATATCGGTTTCCCCTCTTTAGAGATGTACAGCCCTTTTTCGAGAATTGCTCCTCGTTTTACCCATCTTCATTTTTCAACTTGCGTAGTAAGTGTCTGCATTGTCTTTAGCATTTCTAAGTCTAAAATCTCAGAGGGTTGTAATTCCTCATTCAAAAGAAATACTTCTGAAGCTGCCTGCTTTGCAGCTGTATCAGCTCTCGCATTACCTTTTGAAATCCAATCCTGTTGCTTGGTATGAGCTGTGCATTTACAAATATCTACTTTCTGAGGTAACTGAATAGATTCTAAAAGATATAAAATAAACTGTGCATGATGGATTGGTTTGTCAGTAGATGTTATCAATCCTCGTTTTTTCCACTGTTGTGCAAAAACATGTACAGTAGAAAAAGTGTACTTGCTGTCAGTAAAAATGTTCACACATTTACCCTTTGCTAAGGTACATGCCTGTGTCAAGGCAATCAATTCTGGTGCCTGTGCAGATAAACTGTGTGGTAAAGATTTTGCTTCTAGAATGTCAGTATCAGAAACTACTGCATATCCTACTAGGTTCTGTCCTGTAGGGCCCTTTTTGCACGAGCCATCCACGTAGTATGTCACCTTGGCATCATCCAAGGGGACATCTGTAAGATCTTTTCTAGGCAGTGTCTTTTGCTCAATCGCCTGCAGGCAGCTATGCGGTGTGCCATCTGCAGGGGTTGGGAGCAAGGTAGAAGGGTTCAAAGTCGTGCATCGCTCAATTGTCATATGAGGTTGGCTCAACAATATAGTCATACAGGAAAGATGCCTAGCAGGGGAAAGATATGCTACCTTCTCTTGCAGTAAAATAATTGTGACTGCATGAGGCACTCTCAATGTGAGAGGGTGGAACAAAACTACTGAGGCCAAAGCCTGTACTGCCATTGCAGCTGCAACTACTGCTTGTACACAGTGGGGTAAAGACCATGCCACTGGGTCTAGTTGTGATGAATAATAAGCAATAGGGCACTGTTTGTTCCCATGCTGCTGTGTTAACACTGATGTCATATAACCTTGCTTACAATCTACAGTTTGGAAAAACATTTATGATAGTTTGGTAAACCCAAAACTAATGAGCATGCTATTAACTGTTTCAGTTTGCAGAAAGCAGATTCTGCTTCTGGTGTCCATTGTAACAAATCCTGTGCTGCCATAGGCTTTTTATATATCAGGTTAGTCAGCGGTGCAGATTACAAGGTGTAGTTTGGAATCCAGCTCTGGCAAAAATTAGTCGTACCCAGGAAGGACATAATTTCCTTCTTGGTAGTGGGTTTTGGTGCTTGTAAAATCACTACTTTTCTGTCCTCATCTAATGTCCTACCTTCTTTGGATATTACATATTTAACTTGTTTTCTCCAAAGCTGCAGTTTATTTTTGTTTACTTTATGTCCTTCAGTGGCTAAAAATTGTAATAGCGCTATAGTATCTTCTTTGCAATCTTGCTGGGTGGGGGCCGCCAGCAGGATGTCATCAACATAAAGTAAAATCTGACTATCTCTTGGTGGGGTAAATCCCGCCAAGTTGCTTGCCATTTCTTGTGAGAATATTGTCAGACTTTTACAATATCCCTGTGGTAGTCGTGTATATGTATACCTTTTCCCCTGAAATGTGAATGCAAACCAATATTGGCTGTCAGGGTGTATCGGTATCGAAAAGAACGCATTGCTGATATCTACCACAGAAAAATATTTCTGTTGAGGTTTTAAATCATTCAACAGGGTGTGTGGGTCTGGCACCGTAGGTGCCCTTGGTATTACTGTGTCATTTACAGCTTGTAAATCTTGGACCATCCGCCATTCTCCATTCGCTTTCTTAACAGGAAATAAGGGTGTGTTACATGATGAATCAGGAGATTCCACCAGCACCCCTTCCTTAAGTAAAGCTGCTATAATAGGTTTGATTCGTACCTCTGCATCTTTTCTTAATTGATACTGTCTTTTCTGTGGTCTAAATGCTGACTTTGGCGTGATAGTAACTGGTCCCGCTGTACGAATAAGTCCTACATCTGATTTTCCTGTTGACCAGAGAGTTTCTGGTATATTCTGTAAGGCATTCTCTTCCTCCTTTAATAGGAGTGCTAATCAGCTGTCCTTGCTGGACTGCAAATGTACGGCTGGGTGAGTCTGAGTTATCCAATTCAACTTCTGCCTTTGTATTCCTTGTTCTGACAGTTCTAACTCTGTCTGCTTTTCCCATCTCGTGACTTTCTCTCCTAAGTCTGCCCATTCTATATTTCTGTCCTTAGTTAAGCTAATGTGTGGTAATCAATTAGATTTATAGAGTGCAAAGAACTCCTGGGGCAATGAACAGCTGGCTACACTGTTCCCTTCCATGTCCCAGTACAGATTACGTAATATCAATCTGTTTGCATGATTTTTAAACAATTCTTGCTCATATTCCTTATCAGGTCCTGGTGTGTTACAATAATACAGAGTACAGTGCAACAAATGTTGTTTATCAATGTCAAGGGAGGGGAACTTGCTGATGGCTACGTTCATCAACTCTTCGGTCACTGCCCCTGGACCAGTCGTAACCAAGTCCTGGCTGTACCAATAAAACATTTCACCCTCCGATTGCACTGCAAAGGTATCAATTTGTCGCTGTGCTTCCATACCCTGCATAGTCGGAACTACTGCTATACCAAATAGCTGCATAAGGTCTCTGCCCAAGAGATTCACTGGGCACTTTGCAGAAACAACAATTTTGCTTTTCTGGGTCAATCCTGAAACAGGATCAGTTATTGCAATATTATGGGAGAGGGACTCCCGATAAAGCTGTCCATTAGCTGCTTTCACTAATATGTAATCAAGTGACTCTGAATTCTCTGGCAGTTTGGATGGATGTATCAGGGTCCGTGATGCCCCAGAGTCACACAAGAATTTGACTTCCCTCCCTTCTACCAGGAGTGTAACTTCTGGTTTTGTGTCTGCTAAATAGAGCTCTAAGCTCAATAAGGCTAAATCCAATATTTCATTTTCTTCACTATCCGTAACCTCCTGCACATCCTCTATTTCTTCTGTCACATCCTCTACTCCCTCTATCTCATTCTCATTTGTAATTTCTCTGCTATCCCCTTCCAGTGATTCCTGACTATCATATAGTCAGTCCTCACCCTCCTTGTCTTCTGTGGTTGCCTTCTTGTTTTTCTTGCAATCCCTTACCAAGTGTCCCTTTTTACTGCATTTGAAACATTCACCCCTTTTCTTTCGCCCTTCAAAGTCCTCTGATCGCTGATCAGCTTGTTTGTTTCCCTGGGCATTTCTCTTGCCCTTTTTCCCAGACTGTACTGCATAAACTTCTGCTCCATCTTCTACAGAAAATACTTGGGCTTTCTTTTTCTTTTTGCTATTAAAATGCCTTTCGGCATGCCTAGCATATTCAAGTAGTGACTGTAACCTGCTTGTACGATGATCTACCATGTGCTTCGTAATAAAACTGCTTATGGGTGCAATGCTGCCTTTCAAAAATGCATTCTTTAGCTGCTGCTCATATGGGGAATCGTGTGTCTGATCTTCAGGAACCTGCATTCCACAATGGTTATTAAAACATTCTAACAGTCTGGCATAATATCTGTCAATAGTTTCACCTTCTTGTTGGATGCATTGATTAATACAAGTCCAGTCTGCCCTAGGCTTCCATTTCTCAGAGATGCGGTCTGTAAGACCTTTTACTCTGTTGTCTAACTCTGCGCTGCTATGTGGGAGGGGCCTGAGCGCAGCGTCATGGGGATTCCAGTTGCCACTAATCATGTTCCAATCTGGACCAACAATTTGTCTGATTACTTTTTCTACCTCTTCTCCGTTTAAATTATAACTCAGCCTCATTCCTTGTAAATCTTCTAAGAACTTTCTGAAATTAACTTTTGGATGGGGAATTCCCTCAGTGGCTTTCCGGATATCTTCCGGAGTCCAAGGTCTATACACTAGAATAGTTGGGTCCTGACCTTCTTGCCCTGCCTGAGGATTAGGCACTTCTATGAGTGGGCATATTTCTTCTTCACTCATAGATCGTGAATTTCTACCCATTTGATATAATTCAATGTCCCCTTTTGAATTACCTGCCCGTGTTCGAGACCTGGTCTCGATGGGATCTCTAATAAACGGTTTTGCTTTTGTAGTGTCTCTATTTACGGTAACAGTAGGATATCGCGGGGGTGGACTAACTTGTTCACTTACTTCATATTCTGGTAAGGGAGGTGGAGGGGCCGATGCTATTACTAAGTTATTGTCCTCCTTAGCTAAAAACATTGCTTTTGAATTATTGCTTTTTTGTTCCCTACGGTTTACTTCCTGAGGAATTCCTAATTGGCGCTGCTTTTTTACCCGACCTTTGGAATCAGTTTTAAGCTGTTTGACAAGTTTAACAAGCGAGGATTTTTCTAATTTAACATCAAATTCATACTTATTAACACATTTTGAATAGTATTTAATATTATCAGCACGCTGTGACTGCATGTATTTCGCGTCTTCGGTTAACGGCGGATTTTGGGGTCATTTTGTGCAATTATTACCCATTTTGTTCTAACCTTTTAATCGTTATGTAACTCCTTATTTTTAATGTGGTACCACGGATTTTGTTATAGTCTCTTCAGAATGACTGCCTACCTGCTCTGTTTCCCTGATCTATGACAAGACAGTAATCTTTTTTGTCCCTGACTTATAAAAATATAGTCCTGACAAAAACAATACAAATTTAGTCCCTGATCTAAAACAGAACAAAAAGGTAGATTCACCTTACCTGAGCCTTCATGATTGATCACCTGGTTTGTGAAAAACCCGTCCTTCAGTCGCAGATCAGAAAGTGGCTGGCCTCTTTTGTATGACAATTCAGTCGGAGGGCTTTTCAAATAAGAAGAACTGATATGGTTTCTTCCCCGTACGGTTTCAAGCCACCTTGCCTGTCTGATCCGAGGCGAAGTGAGGGTTTCCAGTCTGAAGGACCAATCTGTCAAAGGAAAAAACTTCAAAGACCAATACACATAAGGTTCAGTTAAGGCACATTTAATAACTTGCTGCAAGGAGACAAAAACATGCAAATACAGGATTTTGCCTAACTATTAACAGGAAGTGTGCTATTCTTATACTATTCTACAAGACATGGCCTTCTATGGCTGACGTAATCAAACACAACTTTCAGTATTGTTTTACAGCAGATGTTACTCAGATTTTCTGCTGACATGACTGGATTTATGAAAAACATTTTGAGAAAAACAACCTGGCCTTGGTGGGCCCTAGCCCGTTACAAGCTTCTATTGTATAGTTCTAATACATGTGTTACATTTCAAGGTACTTCTCTAACTTAGGCACAAGCATATGCTGATTGCAGTTCATATTTTCAAGCAGTCTTTGTTCTGATTATCTATAGCTTCTGCAGCTGTGTATTTTCTCACAGCACAAGCGGAACTCCTTGTCTAAGTCTCATAACGTTAATACAAGTGGTATTGTTCTATTCATTATTTTCCTGACACAAGCAGTAATTATCTGCTTCCTTGTAAGTTTCCAAAGCATAAACAATAGCTACGCATATTTCATGACAATTCAAGGTTAGAAAGCTTTCTGCAATTCGTACAGATTTATGCAGTGTGAAATAGAATAAATGTGTTAACCCTTTTCAAGCTTTAAATGCACTAAGCATATAACTAATACATACACTAATACATATTTTTCTGACAATTACCATTGCATAAGAGTGGTCTAAAATGCCCTGAACTCCTTTTTGCGTTCACCTCCAAAATAATGTCTCCTATAAATACTTCTGGGTAGCCTCTTTTTATGATCATTGATTTCAATAATTCACATTCTTTTATGTAATCCATATCATCTGAGACCATCCTTGCCGCCCTTACCATCTGTCCTTTAACTACAGCCTTCTTCTGGTGGTAAGGGTGGTTACTGGAGAAATGCAAGAATGCATTCGAATGGGTGGGTTTTCTGTATATCATAGTCTTATATTTACAATTTACTCTATGTTTTATTAACATAACATCTAGAACGTTAATACTATCAAACCCTATATTATATGTGAATTCTAAAAAGTCGGTCATGGCTGTCATGCTTGAAATGAAGGTTTGAATGAGACCTTCTTCCCCCTTCCATATCAGGCACATATCGTCTTGGTACCTAGTGTACCATAACACATTTTCCTGGAACATTACATTATTAAACAATAAGGTTTGTTCCCAATGTGCCATTACGCAGTTCGCAAAACTTCCACCACAAGGTGACTCCATAGCTACACCTGTGTTTTGAGGAAGAGTTGTCCATTAAAAATCATATAATTATTAGATAATACTATATCCAACAATGTTTCAACCAAATAAATGTTATTTTCATCCGCTTTTTTTGAAAACATGAATTCCCTGGTCGATGCTATCCCCAAGGTCTGTGGGATCACTGTATACAAATCTTTTACATCTATTGTAAGAAAGATGTAATTATCACTATATTTAAGTTTATTAATATTCTCTAAAAACTCCAGGAATCTCTACAAATTTGGGGCTCATCCTTAATAAGAGGTTTAAGAATATTATTAATGAATTTGGAACAAGCGTATGTTATTGATCCTTTAAAATCTACTATGGGTCTAAAAGGTGGATCTACATAGCTCTTATGCAGCTTGGGAGAACCAAATAACACAGGGATTTTTGGAGCAGACATTGACAAATACTGATACATGTCAATGTCTATAGCTCCTTCCAAAAATAGGCCATCAAGTATACCCCTGATCTTTTTGTAGGCCACATTAACCTCATTAATACTAACATGTGTGTATACATCTGTGGGCAAATATTATCCATTCTACTATTATAATCACTTTGGTCCATAAAGACCAAACCCCCTCCCTTATCTGGTTTCATGACTCTAATATTACATTGATTTAATAAATGAAAAAATTCCATTTATTTCTTTGTAATATTAGCTTTTGTTCCTTTTCTATTGTGTGATTCACTTAATATTGCCCTTAAATCAATTTCGCACACTTTCTCAAACATACTTAGAGTCACATGCAAAGGAGGGTTAAACACACTAGATACTCTCAAGTTGTTTGTAAGTGAGGAATTTGTTCCCATTAAAGATGCAAGATTTAACTTATGTACGAACAATTTCAAGTCTACAATAGTCCTGACCACATCAGCCCTTCTATCTGGGACAAAAGACAATCTTTTTGCAAAGAAGTCAACCATGTCTTGTTCTATTGCCAAGATTGTGTAATTAAATATTTTAAAGTCCCCTTGTGAACTTAGAAGGATGTGTGGTCCTTCTTGATCCATTTCCGTCATGTCCTTCGCTGATTCCGACGATTCTTCCTCTGACCCTGGTTCCTGTTGCTGTTTGAATTGTTGTGCCTTACATTGCAACCCCTTTGAAAACCCTGCTGATTATTTGGTTTGTTGTTAATTGTCTCATTATGTTGGACTCTGTTATTTTGAGCATTATTATTCATGGTTCTTTCACTGCGACGTAATGGCTGTGCCTCTACAGTTTCATTAGTTGCTGTTTGATTCATTTCATTAATGCTGCCTTCATTCCCATTGTTAGATACCCCATGAGGGGTAAATTGTATGTGTGAAATCTTTGGAGGTGGGGGTATGCTTTATTGTTGGCATATTCACTTACATCTCTGCTTATTTTTCTCTTTTTATTAGCCAAAAGCTTTGTTAGGGTAGCTTCTATACTTGAAAAAATCCTAGCATAGTCATACCTACACCTAGGAAACTCGCTATCACCGCTGATAGAGTGTTCCAACATTTCCAAATCAGTTTTCAAGTTATTAATCTCTAAATTGTAGAAATGAATTAATGACTGCAAAAATTCAAAACCCTGTTTGTCAAATTGCGCTAATAATTCTTGGTGGAAGACTGAATTCTCCACTAATCCTACAGGGTACCAGCACTGGCGTAACCCTCTAGGAATAATCTTTTTGTCAATGCATTCCTGAAGGTATGCTACTTCTAACTGTAGCTTGCGACATTTAAAAAGTTTATGGTCAAAGTCATTGAGCAAAGTACTAATTGTACTCACCCTTAAGTTCTGGTCATGTTCGGCTTCGCTAGATGCTTCATTCCCAAAAAAATCTTTGTGGCTTAGAAAGTTTGCCACAGAAGGAATTGTATTAGCTTTTATCATTTGTTCCGAGTTAGTAGCTCTATTATCCGACCGATACGGAGATGCCAACCTGTTGCTAGCTTCACCCTGTACGCTGTTACCATTTCCATTAGGTGTTACATGTTGTAACCTCCCTAGTTCATTCCTTTCTGATGAATGAACTTGTTCAGGCTCCAAATTCAAATTGTGCTGGTTTCCGTTTGTTCCTCTTGTCTAACCTTTGGGTCAGGTTATCTACCCGACCTAACAACAAGTTCACCAAGGCTGTCAAATTCCCAATGGCATTCGCCTCCGAGGGAATTGAAGTAGAACCCACAGCGTTACCATCATGCTGTGTAAAAAGAGATTGTGAGTTGCCTCCAATATCGTTTGCCATAATCCAACAAACTCACGACCAAACTGCTAAATGTGTTATGGTACAGTAGGTGCCAAGATGATATGGAAGAGGGAAGAAGGTCTCATTCAAACCTTCATTTCAAGCATGACAGCCATGACCAACTTTTTAGAATTCAGATATAATATAGGGTTTGATGGTATTAACTTTCTAGATGTTATGTTAATAAAAGATAGAGTGAATTGTAAATATAAGACTATGATATACAGAAAACCCATCCATTCAAATGCATTCTTGCATTTCTCCAGTAGCCACCCTTACCACCAGAAGAAGACTGTAGTTAAAGGACAGATGGTAAGGGTGGCAAGGATGGTCTCAGATGATATGGATTACATAAAAGAATGTGAATTATTGAAATCAATGTTCATAAAAAGAGGCTACCCGGAAGTATTTATAGGAGACATTATTTTGGAGGTGAACGCGAAAAGGAGTTTAGGGCATTTTAGACCACTCTTATGCAATGGTAATGATAATAACCCTATGATAATAGATGAACAGCATAGTATAAGTATGGTGACACAAACTAAAAATTTGAGCCTACATTTTCTATTTACTTATTCTATTGATCATAAGAAAATAAGTGAAATTTTTTCTAAAAATTGAGCCATTATTTTCGAAGACAATAGTTTGAGTAAGGTTTTAGGTTTAAAACCTGGATTTACTTATAGAAGGGGCCCAAATTTAAAATGTCTGCTTGAGAAAAATAAGAACAAAGAGAAAGTCACGGGTATGAATAAATGTGGAACATGCCCACAATGTAAATTTATTAAGCTAGGTAATAAAGTTTGGATAAACGATAAGCCATATGTAGTTAATGGGAGATTCAATTGTGAATCCAAGGGGGTATTGTATGTTGCATGTTTTGAAATATGCCCATGATACTATATTGGAAAAACGGAAAGGAAAATTAGACAAAGAATATATGAGCACCAATATTGTATTAACAGGGGGGATATTACAAATGCGCTGGCTAAACATATAATCGATAACCCAGACCAGAAGTTCTCCTATACAATAATACAACAGGTGAAATGTGAGATGAGAGGTGGACCATCGCAGCTTAAATTAGAGGAGAACAAATTAATGTGGCAAATTCGAACAACAGCACATATCCCACCAGGTTTAAATGAATATGCATCAATTAAAAGTATTTTGAAACTAAAAGCTTTGTTTAGATAGATAGCAGACAAATTCAGGAATATATCAACATATACATTTATAAATTTATATGTGTATAATAATATTCTACAAGTATATAAAATAATGGGGTAGTATTACATAACATACATACAGTACATATAATGACTAGTTAATTGGTTAGGTTAAAGTAGAAACATAAAAGTATATATATATATATATATATATATATATATATATATATATATATATATATATGGATCTATCTTACAACGTCGACAAGTCAAAACGCCGAAAACGAAATCACCGACACCACATAACCGACATTTCACAAACACGAAACCTCACATGCCCGACACACCATAATCCCGACAAGCAACAAACAAAACAAATCCCGGTCCAAAAGCACACACACAACACAAGCACACCAAAATCCTTACAAACCAACACTAAACCTCACATACACAACTACCTACAACCTTAACCCAAACCCTAACCCTAAGGTCCGCCACTATCGCACACTCACCTAACCGGCCCTAACCTAACTCACTTAACCCGCCCTAACCCACAAACTATCACAGTCGCACACTTACCTAGCCCGCCTAACCCTAACTCACTTAACCCGCCTAACCCACAAACTATCACAGTCGCACACTTACCTTACTGCACCCTAACGTCACTACCGCGTACATACACAGCCTTTTCCCATGTCGATGTTCTCAGCGTCGGGGTTTTGATCCGTCGGTCTTCTCCGTTTTCGATCTTCTGGCGTCGGTGTTCTCGCTGTCGGCGTTCTGACTTGTCGACGTAGTCAGATAGATCCATATATATATATATATATATATATATATATATATATATATATATATATATACATACATTTTAGTGTTACCTATTCAAGGGACTTGGTTGTTTAAAATGAGTAAACGACTGTATTTGTGAAGTAGAGGTAGCAGTTTTGTAAAAAAACAGATGCATACATTTTTTGTAGACATGGGTCTTATTATTATTATTGTTATGAATTATAATATGGAAGCTTGGGTGAGATGATAAGCATTTGGAAGTGCATGTTATTCAAGTGTCAATGACATTATATACAACTTTTAATGTTAATATTAATATATAGGTAGAAAAAGATCGATGATGCTGTTTTTTTAAGGGCTTCATAATTGTTTTGGAATTAAGGTTTGCACTAACAAGTGATGCCAAGGCTTTTACATAAGTTAAAAAATATCTTATAATTTTAATATTTTTGTATTAAACTTTTTCTGAATGTGGGTTGTGGATAGCTTAGATTAGTTCAAGCTTTTTCAGTACTAATGAATGTTATATTTTAATGTTTTTAAATTGAGGTTAGAATTTTTTTATAAAGTAATTGGTTTGGTTAAATGAATAATTGATGTCTAGATTAGTATATAAGGTGAGGATGTTAGAGTTGTACTTTTGTCTGAAGAAGTGGGGGCACTGACCCTTTCTAAAGCGCTTACATTAAATTGGAATTTTAACACTCGCTGCTCGTTGAATCACCTCCTTGGATTATGCTTACTTTGCGTGTGGGTTTGTAAAGTTTATCCATTTAGCAGTTTGATCTTTCACATAAACCAGCAAATTGTGAAGCTGACTATTATACATTAAAACATTTTTTCTATACAGAGCAAGTCCCCTTACAAACCCTACTGTGGGACTGTACCCCACACCATTGTTATTTACTTGTAATATCTCCAAGATTGATGTAGTTTGGGGGGGGGGGATTTCTGATACAGAGCAATTTTTGACTTAATAATGATATCAACTGTAATTAATTCCACAGAGATTCAGGACTCATGCTACAAGGTCTCCAAAATATAATGGCAATCCAAGCAGAATTTGCCTAATTTTTTAAAAATGACATTATCCATTAAAGACTGTTTTGAAGAGGAGACTGAAATATAAAGCATAACAATAAAAGCAGTTTTTATGAACTTATACTAAACAAATGCATTCAGATATAACCAAGCAAGAAACTTGGACTGGCAAAGATGCTTGTTTTCTTATAATAAGGCACTAGGAACAAAGGTCGGGTGACACAATACCAGGGTAATCCTATGGGCTAGGCCTGTAAAGGCTCCAGGGCCATTAGCCTAGTACACATCTATAAACCTATGAACCTATAAAAGGAAAAAAGAAGAGATATGGCAGCAGAGGAGACCGTGGACATGATGAATAAAAATAAGGTACAAATTGAAATAGTGCAAATGTCATTCATGTTACTGAAGTCTTTGTCAGTGGTAATATAAAGGGCAACCATGGTGCTAAAGGATTTCCAGAACCTGTTTAGAGCATCATATATTCCTATATCTGTTTATATATTCAAAACTTGCTTGCAAACTAATTTTCCAAAGATTTTAGTAGTAGGATAAAAGTTAGCAATTGGTTTTGTACTCCTTACATTCTTTG
This sequence comes from Protopterus annectens, assembly GCF_019279795.1. Classification (NCBI taxonomy): domain Eukaryota; kingdom Metazoa; phylum Chordata; order Ceratodontiformes; family Protopteridae; genus Protopterus; species Protopterus annectens. Next base: position 1,212,012,038 of record NC_056726.1, read on the forward strand.
TGTTGTGGTGTGTCTGGAAGGGGTAGGAATATGGCATGGTTAAATTTCCTGGTAAAGTAGCCTGTTGTTAGTGAGAAATTGTGGATATGGATGGGTGGCTTTGGAAATTGCAGATATGTATGAGTGGCTTTGGAAACTGCAGATATGGATGAGTGGCTTTAGAAATTGTGGATCTGAATGAGTGGGTTTGTAACATGGTCAGTTAAAACTCTTAGGAAAGCTGGTTGAAGAGTAGATAATTTAGCTCCAGAAGAAAAATTTAGATTGAGAAGAGTTTATTTGACTTTCTTATTGCTTAATTGCTTGCAGTAGATAGGTATGCATATTTTTAATGTTTATGAACTGCATAAATCTGGAGAGTTAGAGCGATGAATTAGCTTTACAAATTAGAAGCTGAATGGTGGCCAGAAAGATGCTGGATTACTAACAAGTTTCTACATAACATTTGAGAATCAAAGTCAAGTTTCTAGATGACATTTGAGCAGCAAGTTTTATCTCCTAACAAGAGGTTCTAGCTGATGCTGCAATACTCAAAAGTGCCCATAACTGATCTGTCCAGTGACATTTTTTTTGTAGATGAATGGTTGCCTCACTGCAAGTGCAGTTTGTACATAGGAACATTTTTGACAACTGCTTGTGGTTATCCAACAAAAATCTGAACAGTGTATTCAGCCTGGAGGAAGGTGCGTTTGCTCAGGAGAATACCACATACTGAGTCTGCAGTCCTACTGGGTGGCTTTGAAAGTGACATGAGACTGTCAAAGGTCATAGATAGCTTCAGTGGTATGATTGAGAAGAATGACCCATGGGTATGAGCTTGAGTGGTGGTGAGCTTTTATTGGATTTCTGTGCAGTTCATGTACCGTGTAACACAGGTACTGTATCCAGAAACAAAGAGGTACACAAATGCACTCATCAGTGCTTTTCTGCCATTATGGTCTGCATCAGTTGTTCTGACTTCACTTACATCATTTTCTGTGTCAAGCATAGTGGATACTAGGCACAGCTTCTTTGAGTTATCTCCTGAAACTGAGACGTATCCATTTTATAGCTTTTAAAAATCATGCAAAACTGGCCATCTGTATAATTTAAAATCTTTCTTGTCATTTCCCTTTTTGACATTCCTGTAATGAAAATCTGCTAGTGTTTTGATACACGTGCTGCAAAAGCTAGATCCACTTATAATCTCTATAGTGAAAAGACAGAATCCTGATGAAACAGAACCAGCTACAGAAAAGTCAGCTCTGAACAAACCCAAACCAGTTTTAATATTGTACCAAATAGTGCACATGCTGTCAACACTACATGTAGAATGTTCAACGTAATGTAATATAACTACAACTTTGTTTAACCAGGGATCTACAGTGGCTTAACAGAACCAACACACTTCAAAATAACTAAACAAAACTACAAGACAGCCAAACCCAAATCAGTTTCTGACTTACACACATCTGCTGTCTTCACTAAATGTACTATTTAGCATTCTAAGGTAATCTGTTTTAGTGCACACCATCTTTGGCTGCAGCTTTAATCTGACAAGCATGACTGAAATCAAACAATATTGCTCAGTATGCAGGAAAAAAATACATTAATCATTATGCGTCATTAAATTAATTGGCTAATGTGACACTTTTTTGTAGTTAGAACTGAAAAAAATAGTGGCATGCTAAATTATGCATTTTGTAAAGGGAAAAACTATAATGTATTTACACTATCTGGCATAGTCACATTTTCAGTAGAATCCTACAGAGAAAGTCCCCATTATATGCAATATAATTTTTAATTAAAGAAATTTATTTACAGTACAGTCGAGAAGGAAATATTGTTTCAAATAGAAGAATCATATTGCATGCCCAAAAACAAAATCAAAACTAGTCTAATACAAACAAGACTAAATTATTCTAATAGTGTTACACCAGATGCATAATGGCGGTGCAAAATGCTCTTTGAGAATGTTTGAAGGTTTTGTTTAAAGATATAAAAGCTTATTTAATAAGCACAAAGATATTGTAATGTGAAAGAAAGCATCTGTTACAAATATCTATATATTTATTTTATGGTGGTAAGCCATCCTACAGCATACTAGGGACTGAACCTGCTTTCCCTTCTAGAAAAATATTCTACTGCTGAGTTTGCAGACCTCTAGAGAAAGTAGAATTCCTAATTTTCTAGTTACATCAAGTATTTTCTTTTCTTCAGGTCTTTTTCTTTAGTTTCAGTACCGTAATACTTTAGTAGCAGAAATGTGGTGAGTGCAGCATTGCTTACTCCTGCAAAAATGCTTATAGTTCATAGGCTATCAATTTAGAGGCTATTTCAAGCCTAGCCAATAACCAGAGGTCAGAATCAAACACCATACTTTTTGTTTCTTAGGTAAAGATCCTCAAGTTTAACTGGGTTGAACTGCCTATTTCCTTTTCTGTGCATTTTTCATCCCTATGCCACTCATGCTATTGTTCTGAAATGTAACTTATGAGTTTTCATTTAATTAAGTTATTTCAAATAAATTTTCCTGAGATTGACATCACCTGACTGGAACAGTCCATATAGACCTACCAAAAAATTTAAATTGGTAAATCTCTTCCTTCTCATAAATGAAGTATTCAGTGCATGTTTCAGCAGCACAGCTAGAAATGGCTCAAAGCTGGCGTAACAATCAGCACTTCTGTATCAGAATCAGTTCTTCAAATTCAGTGTACTCCCCACTCATTCAAAGTATCCCTTGAGGCTTAATTCCTGCTCCTGTCCTCATCTCATTTTTCATAAACCAGTTCTCTGTCAGTATATATTTTAAATCTCCTTGATTCCCTTCACTGACGACATCGTAGTTTTCAGATCAAGCCCTAAACCCTCTGTGATAAAAAAAACTTCTAAAAGATTGCCTTTTTAAGATGATATGATAGCTACAAAACAACCATCCAGTTCCAAACATGAGTACCTATTAGATGACTGAAGATGCATTCTTTCAAATGCGTCTTGGTCGAACTTGAAAAGATGAAAAGGCAAAATGATGAAGCAGCATATAAGCTAATTATTTCCCTGGTTAAGAAATCTCTTCACCGTGTCCATTACTTTGCCGTTTTCGTCACTGTAGTGCAATCTCGGAGTTGGTATATTTAAGTAGGGGGTGTGGGGGGCACAGCCCCCCACGTCAGGAGGTGTGGGGGGGTGAAGCCTCCCACTTTATGTTTTAAGTGTATATTTTTTGAAGTTTTCTTCTAAGTGTTCGAGTTTGTAAGCTTTCGCTTACAAGGGGTTGATAAATCATCGTTCATGTTTCTAAGTATTGGATGATTTAATATAGACCCTTCCAAACTTAACTAAAACTAATGGGGATGTTTAGAACTTTCTAGAAACTCAAACAGGACATTCAAAATGAAAAATCACTACTAAAAATAACAAAACTCTTGAAACTATGAAATAGTTTTATTACCTAGGTATTTTGTCTAATGAACAGTGACAAAACCGCACTTACAATAACAGAAAAGAAAACAAACCATAGCAATGCTTTTCATTGCTTTCATACAGTATACATATATGTTTTCCTTCTGACAACTATCATTCACTCCAACATTGCATAATTTGCTCAGTTCCTGCCATCCCTTAAACCTCACTCCTCCTCTTCCTGAACACTATTCTGTGTGCACTGGGGTTTATATTACTTCATCGTATTTTTGGAAATTCAAAATAAAAGAAAAAGACAAGTCTACATTTTTGCAAGCATGCAAGCATCCCTGCACCTTCCAACATCCCCTGCAAATTATATATACCAACTCAGAAGCTGCATTACAGTGGGGAAAAGGGTAAATTCCCACTATACCAAGATCTGCATAGAACTGCTTCAAAGGGGAATTTACCCTTTCCCCCACTGTAGTACATTCTTGGAGTTGGTGTATATATATATATATATATATATATATATATATATATATATATGTGTGTGTGTATATATATATATATATATATATATATATATATATATATATATATATAAAATGGTACTTACGTATTATCGCAACCAGATTTTCACGATATAGACGCTTGCTTCCCGTTCTGTAAATTTAAAAAGAAATGTATGCAGAATCATACTGACAATGTTAACTTCATTTAAAACCATTGTTTAGGTAGGGAAAACATTGTAAAATTTAAGGAATGAGTGCTTGATTCAAGCTATGCTGTTTTCTGACATCTAATCACTCAAAATACTTGGAAGTACTGATTTAAAATTGCTGTTCTGTTTGTGGAGGTTTACAGACATAAGTCCCTGCCTTTTTCTCTGTAATGCTATTTACTTGCTGTGTATGACACAGGACTTGCTAAAAGCTGTACTGCCTTTAAAAACAGTTAAACCCATTTCATTTAAACTGTTAGTATGCATACAATCCTGCGCACTGGAAACAGTCACGATCCCTAAGCAGGAATGTACCCTTTATAAAACAGTCTGTCACTGCGGAGAAAGGCAGCACTCCCCAAACAAGCATTGAGCCGTTACTTACTCTTCCTTACAGGCACCTTTGCTTTTGGTGACTACTGGCCATGAAAAGTCATTGTGTATTTCGTGAGTCACTAGCCCTTAGCTAACAGGATATGAGGAATGCATGAATTGGAAGGCAGTGCACTACTGCAGAGTTGTGGAAGAAATGAGGTGCGTCACCCAGAAGTACAAACTTTCACCATTTTTCCTCTTCCTGCCTCATTCCTGCTGTGATAAAGTAATACTTACTTCTTTACACACCCCATTTTAGATTAAGCAACCTGTTTCTGCAGAAACATGACGAATTAGTGCACTTCGAAAATCTGGTTGTGATAATATGTAAGTACCATATATATATATATATATATATATATATATATATATATATATATATATATATATATATATATATATCTATATATATATATATATATATATATATACATGCGTCTAATTCAGTCGATTGAACTTTCACAAACCAAGTTCAAACCACATATGGCTGAGACCATATGTTCGAAATTGTAAAAGTTTGAAAACAGACATAAAACCACAAAAAACAAAAAAATCATAAAATTAAATGTTTATCTCAGGAAGGCTATGCCCCCTGCACCCCCCACACCCCCTTACTTAAATATACCAACTCCAAGATCGTTGTTTCATTTTTTTTTTTTTTTTTTTTTTTTGCAACCGACACCATTAAATTTTGTAAAAGGCCTTATTACATCTAGGCAATTAAGGTTTTGTGTCCCAACTCAAAAGAATCGTTTTCTTAGATCCATCTGCTTCCCCCAACATTTCTGACAAAGTACTCTATACTGCGTTTTTTTTTTAAATCTGCTAACTTGTTACACTGCCAAAAGACATATCCCACAATTACCTTTCTTTCTCCCATCTGCAAGGTACTATTCTAAACAAGACAGATCTCCCACTTTCTATTTCCATAAAACAAGGTGTTCCTTGGGTAAAGGTATTCTAATTCCTATCTTAGAATATGGTTTCCAGCTCACAGCAATTGCCTCTTAAAAACTCACTTTAGACAAATGTCAGTAAATATGTTGCTTTATCAAATTAGCCTCAATTCCTCTCAAAAGCTAAATAGCTATCAATTACACATCTAACCTCTGAAATCTCTTTTGTTCAAACTAATAACATTGCAAACTTTATATTTTTTAATGAAGCAGACTTTCAAAAAGAAAACTGTTCTACCAACTCAGATCTGCACACCTTTGTGCTCCCTCTTCCTGCTTCTACCATGCACAACATCAGAGAAGTGACCATATATATGACTTCTTTCATTTAATACGGTTATTGTTGTCAGGCTGGTGTATATATTGTATATAGTTATTCAATTTATTCTTTATAATATGTTATAGAATTATATATAATTTTTTGAAAATAAAAAAATTGCTGAGTGAAAGAAAAGTGACCATGATGGGCGGAGCCTGAATGGCTAACTGAAAGCAGCAGTATTTTAGAGCTCCATATAACTAGTTAAATAAGACAGGAAAAAATATTCTTTTTTTTTCTTTAAAGTATAAAAATCTTACAGATAAAGGACTAATTTACATAATTAGAAACTTTGGTGAAGTTTTACAAATAATTTCCTGTCAAAAAGCTTGGAGATATATTCACTTGTTAAAATGAGCAACTCAAAGAATTCTCACCAGGATGCTGCCTTAAAGAAGAAACTACAACAGATGGCATCTACCCTGCAGGAGTTGTCTTTGAAGATGGATGATTTTAAAGAAAACCTGGAAAATCTTAAAACAAGCAGTCAAAAACAGACTGACACCCTCAAGAAAATGCTACAACAACACCAGACAAGGATAACAGGAATAGAGGTTTCTCTAAATGACTTAGAAAGCAGACTTAAGGAAGAGGAAACACAGAAAGAACTGCTTCTTAAACAAAACACTTGGTTAATAAAGTAGATGACTTGGAAAACAGGGAGAGGAGAAATAACATCAGGATTTTCGGATTACCTGAAAACACAGAAGGTGAGGATATTATTTCCTTTTTATCACACTGGATCCCTGACTTTTTAAATTTAAAAGAAGGACTTTCCTTTGGCATTGAAAGGGCACACAGAGTTCTTGGGAAACCTGCCACTAACTCAGACTCTCCTCCTAGGTCAATAATTATCAAATTTCATTCATACTTGGACAAGGAACTTATTTTAAGATCTGCTTGGAGGAAGGCACCTCTAAAATATAAACAGAACCTGATAAGATTTGATAACGACTATTCATCTAGAATAATGGAACAAAGGAAAAAACATGTGTCCAATGATAAAGTTTCTGAAACAAAATAACATCAAGGCGCAACTTGCATATCCAGCTAAGATAAGAATACTGTATGCCAGTGAGATGAGGACTTTTATTGACTTAAAAGAAGCCTCTTCATTTATTAAAACTAATAATGTGATTACTTTACCAGAAGATATGGATTGGATGTCACCTTCTCTCAAGAGAACAAAAGAAACAAATGTCTGGACAGATGTCAAAAAGAAGAAGCAAAAGACTGATACTGTTACAGCCAAATCTCTCAAAGCAGATACTATGATGTGAATTGTTTTAACATTACTTTAAAGGACCAATTTTACTGCTTGGACCAAGGTAACTGACTACTGGAATCTTTATCTATATTTTTTGAAAATAGATGACACATGAGAGTTTTCACATTACCCCAGGTATGTAAAAAATGGTACTTTTCTTTCACCGAAGGAGGGTTATATAGCACATAAAATATTTATACTGTAAATCAACATACATAGTATATGTGTATTTTCTCTTAATTTTCTTTTTTATTTCTCTCATCACTCTTTTCTCATTATTTATTTTAACTGCATCTTGTCTCCCTTTCTGAATTCTCTCCTATTTACTATACTAATATAGTCTGTATATATTTAATAACTCACTATCTATACATAGATAAATAATAGTCTAAAATAATGTAGTTTTAAGGGAGACTTATTGGAATCTTCTTCTTCTTTCGGCTTTTCCCAGTTAGGGGTCACCACAGTGGAACTCCGGTCAGCTAATGATTGGCAGTAGATTTTTACGGTGCCGAGGTGCCAGCTCGACGCCCAACCTTTAATGAAGACATGCCCATTCACGCATGTCTTTCGAACGACAGCCACTCAACTGCAGGAAGGACATGGAGACTCCACACAGAAAGTGCTCCAGCCGAGAATTGAACGGGAGAACCTCTTGCTGTGAGGTGACAGCGCTACCGCTGCACCGCCATGGCTCTCGTGAACTTAATTAATTGTTATTACAATATTTATTAGATTAATGATAGTCACTGTTATGCTTATTGGGATTGGGGACATGTTTGTGATTAACTCTGAAATGTTCCATTCAAGTACATATGCCCTTTGACTTATTTCCTTTTAGTATTAACAAATACATAAAAAAAGGAGGGGAAAATGTACTGTTGATTAAGAGAAGTCAAGATTTCTTCACATTCTATTTGCATTGCCATAGCAACAGTAAACAATTGCTGCAGTTTCTAAAGACACTGTGAATCTGCAAAGTGCATTTAGTCTCACAGTTAACAAATAATAAAAAAAGTAATGTTGTTTAGTTATTAAAATGAAAAGCAATATAATAGGATTATTTGTAAATATTTTATGATTTATTCTCATAAGATTACATATTCCTGGAAACACAACTGAAATACTCCCAAACGACGTGCACTGAAATGCAGCTGCTTGATTAAAAAGTATTACTCACTTTAACATGCGGATTTCACAAGCTGTCTGCATTGTAGAAGTTACATTTTATATGTTACTTGAAAGTGTTAGTCTCTAGAGCATATGAAAAGATACATATTACTTTTTGCAACATGTTATCTTTGCAGTTACCTCACACTCTGTACAAATTCACTTGGTAACTGATAGCTATTCATTTAAAATATCAGTTTAAATATTAGATGTGCCCTTGAAATGCTATTGACATTTTGACAAAATATAATCTGAACTGTAAAATGAATGACTTGAAAGAAGTGAAGTAATGCATAGATTTCAAAGACAGTTCTTGACACTAGAGTAAAAATAAAAATATATATTCACAAGGAAGTATTGAAATGTTTTAGTCTTCCAGTTAAAATAGCTTACTGTCAACATTTTGCAATATCAGAAAGTTTGAAGAGCTAGGAAATTACTATTCTTTGTCTTTATAATGATTATTAGACAGATGTTAGACTCTGCTTAGTTTAATGAATTGTGACATATGTTTATGAGGAAAAGTGGACTCAATCACAGTAGACTAATCTAATAGGGAGGCGAAAGCCAAATACACTCTGGCTAGGCTTATAAATGACCTAGGGCAGATAGCCTAGTATCTACCTATGAACCTATAATTACTCATATTGAACTACACATTCCTGGAAACTCAACTGAAATGTTTCCAAATTACTTGTGAATTTAAATAAAACTGCCTGATTAATAAGCATAATTTACTTTAACAACTTGAATCCATAAGCTATCTGCTCTGTATATGCTACATTATATATGTCACATGCACATGACAGTCTCTAGAGTACACAAAAAATACATATTATGTTTGCAACATGCTGTATTTGCACTCATCATGCATTCTAAACTAACTCAATTGCCAACTGACAAGTTATTTATTGAAACATCAGTCTAAATATTAATTGTGCCCTTGAAATATTATTGAAGTTTTGACAAAACAAAACCTGAATTGAAAAAGGAATTATTTGAAGAAGTGAAGTATTGTACAGATTTCAAAGACAGCTATTGACACTACAATATAAGTAGAAATGTATACATGCAAGGAAAATTTGAAATGCTTTATGTTTTTAGTTAAAATAGCTTATTGTTAACTTTTTGCTTTATCAGAAAATTTAAAGAGCTAGGAAATTATTTCTAATTTGTCTTTATAATATTTACTAAAGTGATGCTAGTCACTGACTTGTTAAATGGATTGCGAGTCATGTACAAGACGGACTACTGAATGTTATTTCTGTTTACCTATGTTTGCTGAATTTCTTTTATTAGTACTGATTTAAAACAAGGGAAAGAAAGGGAAGGGAAATCTCTGTTTTTGGTCAAGGGAGGAGAGGCTTAAGAGTATTCTAACTGCACCGAGAACTCTCTAAGATGCTTTAAATACTATTTGATTAATACTTACCTAAAGTAAGTCTTGATTACCATATAGGTACCTTCACATTCATCCCAGACCTGATGTGATTACCCATTCTGAAAGCAGGAGGTGCCCTATGCAAGATGGGAATTGTCAGGGTGATCATAGTTCATTCTTAGACTCTGCTTTGTAAATCTGTAAATATGTAAAAGCACTGCACACTAGAATGTAGAGCACCTCTACTCTGAGTCAGGATACCACTGATAAGCCATGTCTTTTTATAAGTGTAAGTTGAAGTTGGTGAGCTGAAGAGTGGGAAAGTAAAGGAAGACAGTACACCTAGAGTAAATTCATATTTCATTGGTAATCACTAATTGTCTCCTGTAGAGTCCTTTTAGTCAAATTATTTTAGTAATAATCTATTTGTTGTTGGCTTATTTAGTGTATGCTCCTCTGCTGCATTTAATTTATCCAAAATTACATATCTGACATGTTTGGGATCTCTTAAGGGTAACTAAATATTGGATATATTCTAAGTCAACATAATTGTTTACACTACTAACATTCCATCCTGATATATAAAATACTATAGAACAATAATAGAATAATATAGAGTGCCATATCTATTTTAAGGAAATTCTCCATATAATAATTTAACATATGGGGCTCAGTTGATATTGTTGGTTAAAGGTCTGAGTGATAATCCAATAGATCTATCTTTATCTGTTGGATTAGGAATGACTTTCATTCCATGTTTAATGGAAAATTCATATTTACTTGTATTTGATACTTTAGAATTAATGTTTTATAGAAGTACTTTTTTAAAGACTGACCAGAATTTTACCCTACTTATATTTAAAGAAGAAAGAACATTAAATTACACTCCCAAGTTTGCACACATAAAAATAACATCCAATGTTATCAGATGCTATGGTATAACTACTATAACCAAAATAAAAAAAGCAACATGTTTCTTCCAACAATAACATTTTTATCATTAAATACTAATGGCTTAAATAATGCAAATAAAAGATCAAACTTACTAAAATATTTAAATCTAAATAAGGCACAAGTAGTATTTCTCCAGGAAATGCATTTTAAGACTAATGATAGCTTTATTTGGAACCCTAAGGACTATACAGTCTTAGCTCAATCCTCCTATAGAACAAAGACAAAAGGAGTATCAGTTCTCTGGAAGAAAAACATAATCACTCCAAAAGTTATTTATAAATATGAAGACAAGAAAGGTCTACTAGCATTTGTTATAATTAAATTTAATAACAGAATATGGACCTTAGCTAATCTATATTGGTTCCCAGGAACTGGAGCAGGAACAGATAAAAACCACCTAGATTTTATTTCCAACAACTATAAAGGAAATCTTATACTGGGAGGAGACTTTAATTGTACCTTAGAAGCTTCTGAAACCACTAAGAAGTCGTTTTGCATAGCAACTATTTCAAAACCCTTAAAAAATGGATTGATTCATTTCATTTAATTGACACTTTTAAAGTAAAAGATGATAAATCCTTATTATTTTCCCATAAAGACCGTAGATTTGGAACACAAACCAGAACAGACAAATTATTCATAGTTCAAGATTTACAAACAAAAATCCTCAACTTCTCAATAGTTCCATGCCCCTTCTCAGATCATGACTCTCTGATAATGAAGCTCCAAATAGAGTTTAAACCTTTAATCCTCTTAACTAGAATTCCATCATACATCACAAAAATTAAAGAATTCAGACTCGATGTTGTCAGAACTACAATTATTTCTTGAAATTAATAATACAACAGTAATCAGTAGAGTCATGGTTTGGGACTCATTAAAAGCATATTTATTTGGTAAGACCCTTAGCTGGAACAAAAACAAAGTTAGAGAGTGGGAATCTGAATCATTAGACTTGCAAACCAGACTCTTGACAGCAAAATCTAAAAAAAAAATCAGAATTGTCCAGAAGTCAAAAAAGAAGTAGAGGAATTAAATAACAAATATAATGACATTCTAACACACAAAACTTGTCTAGCCTTGGAAAAATTAAAAATAAACTCATTAGCCACCTCCCCCAGATATCTACATAACTTATCTACAAGAATTAAAATACAATCTAAAGCAAATAACAGTAGTATATATCATTAAAAGAAAGGGGGGAACGTATCAGATATAGGAGACATCCTTGAAGCATTTCGGTTCCATTATATGGAACACTTCAAAAGAAGACGATTTAGATACCAACCAAATAAACTTAGATACAAACCTTATCAATACAAAAAAAATTCTTGAAAACTTAAAACTAGACCTACAAAAACCTACATCCTACAAATAAATTGATGACAAGATAAAAGAAAGTAAATCTAACAAAGCTCCAGGGATAGATGGTATAATTACGGAAATTTACAAACTCTTCCCTTCAACAGTAATCTCCCTTTTCATAAAACTTTGCTAGAAGTCGAGTCAGAAGCAAAAATATCACCTTCATGGAAATATTCTCTCATAACACCAATTCTAAAAGATAATAAACCATCAGACCTTTGTACCTCATACAGACCTACATCATTACTGAATAATGATTACAAAATATTCATGTCAATACTAGCTAACAGAATGAAAATTCTACTTTCAAAGACAGTTAATAATGCTCAAACTGGATCTTTATATAACAGGCACACGCATGATAATATTAAAAGGATACTTACTCTTATAGATTATGTGAATAAAGAAGATAGAGAAACACTTGTAATCGGATTAGACATAGAAAAAGCCTTTGATTCCATCAACTGGGAATATCTATTTAAAATTTTAGCATTATTTGAATTTCCTCCGCCCTTCATCTTATTACTAAAAAACATGTATATTAATAACTTAGCCTAATTTAAATTAGGTCCTTTCATCTCAAAACCTATTCATATAACAAAAGGTAGTAAACAAGGATGCCCCCTTTCTCCTATTTTATTTGCTTTGGCTATAGTCATGCTTGCTGAAATCTCATGTCTTTCGGCTTCTTCCCGGTTAGGGGTCACCACAGCAGAACTCCGGTTCCGCTATTGATTGGTAGTTGATTTTTACATTACGAGTTACCAGCCCTGACGCACAACCTTCAACGAAGGTACGCCTATTTATGCATGTCTCCATACAAAAGACGCTCTAGCTGAGAATCGAACCGGACAGCGTCTTACTGTGAGGCGACAACGCTACCGCAGCACCACCATAATACACAATAATCCAAGAATAAAAGGAATAGAAGTCTATGACCAGTACATATCTAAAATAATGCCCTTTTGGTGATGATATTTTATTAATCCTATCAAACACCAGAGAGTCATTAGGAGAGCTAGAAGAAGTAATGGAGACATTTTGTAAGATTTCAGGTCTACACTTTAATAGATCAAAATCAAAATTTCTATTTTTAAATAAGAAAAAAGAACTACAAGTTACAGATAAATCCATCATAGGAAAACAAGAACTTATGCTAAAGTACTTAGGAATAGTGTTATGCAAAAATATAAACAAAACAATATTAATAGATTATAAAAACATTATTGAAACAATAAAATATATATATAGAAAAGTGGTACAAAATTATATTAGATTGCAATTAATAAAAATGGACTTATTGCCAAAAATATTATATGTAGCATTAGCAATACAGTTAATTCCTGAAAGATGCATTCTTAAAGAAATAAACTCATGTTTAATAAAATTTTTATGATATCCCAAAAAGAATAGAGTTGCTCTAACTCATCACATTAGACCCTGGAAACAAGGAGGTTTGAACTTCCCAGAAATAGAAACATGTATAAAAACATCTGTGCTTAAAACTATAATACACTGGATAAACCCAAATTATTTTGCCAACTGGAAAAAATTAACAACGGCTATCTTAGCAAATCAATTTAATCTGTTAAAAAAAATTGTAATAGTAGACAAATCAGACAAACCCTGGTACATACTATGCATAAGTATACAATATAATATAACAAAACCTTCTAAAACAGTACTGATTAATCATTACATCAATTCCTTTAGGAAACTTATCAATGCAAACATAGATCTAAAACTTTGGTTTGACCTTTTAACCCTATTTACCATCACTAAGAACTTTCCTCGCAGAATATATAGGGAAACACTAACCTCCTGAGAATGAAATTGATTCTTATGCTGGTTTCAATGTGTAAATAAATTAAATGTTTTAGATATACATATGCTAAAAACTGCTTACAATATTCCAACACAGGACTGGCTAACCTTACAAAGCATTCTAATGTACACTCAAGATTTATGCAGATTAATTAATAATTCATCATTTAAAGATATTCCAAATCTAATAAATTGTCTGTATGAATTTATATATAATAGTTGTGAAAAGAAAAATTCCATTTCAAATCTATATAAAGAGTTAATAACATATAAAACAATTCCCAAACCATCATACTGGCAGTTCTTAACAAAAGGTCAGTCATTGCAGTTAACAGAAGAAATTAAAACTAACATCTTAGTATCAGTTAATTACACCTCTAACATACAGTACTGGAAAATATTTAACTGGAAATACTTACATAGAGCATTTTAACACCAGATAGAACTAAAAACATCAGTAGTACTACAATTGTTTTTTGCTAGAGATGTAAAAGTCAAATAAAGCAGACTGGATTCATATTTTTTATGAATGTAATAAAATTAAATCATATTGGAACGGAATCAGTCATTTTTACAAGCTTTATTTAATGAATCCTTTACCTTAATTAAAGTATTGATAATTCTATATGTAAATGAAGGTCCCTACCCAAATAAGACAAATATGTATTTGTTATGGACAATACTTGCTATAGCTAGGAAATGCATTACCAGAAGGTGGAATTCAAGTACACCCCTGACCTTGGAAGAATTCTACACTTTACTGAAGACATCTGCATTGATGGAAATAAAAATCAAAGAACTACAAATCTATCCCAGGCCATTGGTAAATAATCCTTGGAAGAAAGTTATATATTTGTTGGATACTCTGCAATAATCAATATTGTATCTCTGATAACTGATCTGTTAATTATATATTTAATAACATACAGTGTATATAATTGAAAGTCAGGCTATTGTAAATATTGTATATAGTTGTTTAAAATGATATTTAAAAATATTATGTAAATGTTATTTTAATTGAAAATAAAAAAAAATAATGAAAAAAGTGGCCATATTGTTTATTTATTTACTTCATTCAGTTATAAAGTTTTAACTTCTATATGAATCTGGGTCAGCTGGGTCTTCACCCTGTTTAGGTATTATAGCTACCACTGCTTTCTTCCTGGAATTTGGTATTTCTCCTCTTTTTAAAATACTGTTAAACAAAACCTTCCAGATCTTTATCAATTTTCCTTCCTATCTTGACAAAAGTAATGCCAAAATTGATAGACTGGATCAGTGTGGATTTGTGGAGGGGAGGCAAATATTTGACAACACTAACAGAACACTGACAATTTAGAGGGAATCAGAATGTAAGAAAATACCATTGTTGTTGTTGGTGGGTCTTGATGCAGAGAATGCAAAGAAAACATTTGACAGAGGAAGCTGGGACTGTATGAGCAGAGCAATAGAAACATTTGCATTTCCTGAAAAAAATTATAAGGTTGATTAGGAGGATATATGAGGGATCAGGGGTGAAAATTAAAGTGGGTGGAGTCCTTTCTGATAATTTCTGCTTGAGCAGTGGAACCAGGCAGGGGTCTCCTCTTTCCCCTTTGTTATTTGCATTATATTTAGAACCATTGGCAAACAAAATAGGAGACTCAGAAATTCAAGGATATAATTGATATGGTAGTCAAGAAAAGCTGACTCTTTTTGCAGATTATATTATTTTATACTTGACAAAACCAGAAAGAGACATTGCACTGTTGGAGAACATTATGAGACAGTTTCAAATCTTTTTGGGATGCAAAATTAATGAAGCTAAAACAAAGGCAATAGCAGTAAATTATGTGCCCACACACAGACTGGTTCAGCAATACCCTTAATTTATGGGGACATGATAAAATGAAGTATTTAAGAGTATGGATTAAAAATTATTCTGGTGTGGCAAGAGGCTAAACAAAAGATAATACAAAAACTGAGAAAATGGAAGGTTTTTTATATGTGGATATGGATACTAAAATACAAGCAGTCAAAATGTTTTTAGTCACTTTAATCTTATATAGAGATCAGGCATATTTTTATCAATCTGAGGAGAAGTTGTGGATAGCAATTAATAAATAGCTGAAGGACTTTATTTGGGAGGGGAAGATGGCAGAGTCAAGTATGATAAATTGATTCTTCCAGTAGAGCAGGGTGGATTGAGATTACCCAATTTGAAGGGGTATTTCAGAGCTATACAGTTAAGGCTCCTATACATAGCACAAGCAGAAAACTATAATTCAAAGTGGAAAGGGATGATGTTGAAATAGGGGGGGTCAAGAAACAAGGAGATACTTGGATTTTGGCTGCAGGTATTTAAGGAGAATAACAATAACCATACAGAATATTATAGCCATAATGTAGCAGAAAGTGTTCTAAGAACTAAGCCAAGACAAGAAGAAAGGAGAATCTGTTGAAAGGGATAACTGTAATTAGGGATATAGACAATAGGCAAGAGGGGGGCTGGAATTTATTGGAGAAAACTGACAAAGGAACCAAGGTACTGGGAACAAATAACTAGAGAGGGAAAGATTATACAATGGGAAGATGCCAAGAATTTATTTTGACTGCAGGTTAGAGACTGCCTTCCCTGTTGAGGATTGATATCAGAGTATAGGCAAAGAGAAAGAAATGGGGGGGGGTCATAAACAAAGGTCAGCACTGGTAGAGTTTTTAGTAGACTGTAAAACAGAAGTCGCCATTAAAAAAGGAATAATTGGAAGAGCACATAAAATATCGCATGATAACTATAAGAATCAATCAGAGGAGGTTAGAAAGGCTTGGGAAGAGAGATTGGACAAGCAATTCACAAAGAAACAATGGGAGGATATGCGTATGTCTCCCAAATATGTAACAAAATCTAAAAGATTTAGGATTTTTCCTTGGAAATGTTTACATAGATATTTTTATACCCCAAGTAGATTCCAAAGAGTTTTTCCTCATGTAGATAGCAAATGTTGGAAGTGTGATGGGGAAGAAAGAGGTAATTGGGAACATATTTTCTGGGAGTGCAGTGAGTTGGTGGACTTTAAGGATTTCCTGATTTTCATTGCCGAAGATGCTGGGTTGGCAGATTGGTGTGACTAGGGAGATGATTTTTCTGAGCTGTGATACAGAATCAGAATCGTCTAAACATGGTAAGGCCTTGCTGTCTCTAATTATGGTGACTCCCAAAAAAAAGCAATTACTATAAAATGGAAATCAAAATCTAAACCAACTGTATTAGAAGTGGTAAATGTAGTTACAGAGATAAAGATAAAGAATTTGTGAGGTAGAAAAATTAGATACTTATGGTCCTGTGGGAATTAGTCAGGGGGAACATGGGGCACCATAACCAAGACTTGGAAATTCTCTGAGATTAGTTTTGAGTTTTTGAATAGTGAGGAGAGTGAGGTTGTTAGAGGTTGGAAGGAATTAGGATCGTGGGCTACTTAAGTTGGTGTAGGGGTCAGAATTTGGTCAGTGAGGGGTTTTCTTGGATGATTGATTAGAGTTGGTTTAGTTTAAGCAGATTGGGCAGTTCCAACCATCCAAGTTTTTTGAGTTTGAGCAGTGTGGGGTACGTAGGGGTGAAGATATTTAAAATCATAAAAATATGATGGTAGGTGGTGGAGGTGGTAAGATCACACGTTGCTGAATTGTTCAACTTTGGCAAAAACATGCTGGTAGCTGCTTTGGAGATTTGAAAGAGATGCAGGAGCATATCAGGGTGTGTGTGTCATATATTATTGAATACAGGTGGGCGGGGTTTGACTTTGCCATTGTACTGCTTGTTGCCTACCAGCAAGGTAATCCTTAAACCAGTTTTTAGGGCCAAGTGTCAAGAAGAGTTTTTGCAGGGTATATAGTTAGTTGGTGGTTAACCAACCATAGCTGAAGCTTAGATAGAAAGAGAAAGAGGATGTTAGATTTTTGTTTTTTGTTACTATTACTATAGTCTGAGAGTACAAGGGGGAGGGCAGTGGTGGTACTGTGGTGGGGGGCGGTGGCATGCTGCAGTTGTAGACAAATAGATTATGTGGTAAGGTAGTGTGGGGTTGTTTGTAGAACACCACACATGAATAAAACAACTGGAATAGAGATATTTAGAAAAAGGTAGGAGCAAACTGCATAGGAAAAAAATGGGGACTGTGGGAACAATGCATACAGGGGAGGAATGAGGTTTAAAAGAAGGCAGGACTTAAATGAACTATGTAATGTTTGACCGAAAATGATTGGGTAGATTATAAGTGATGAATAATGTTTGCAACTGGGAGTGTATCAGTATGGTTTGTGATGTAAAATGCTTGCAACTAGGATTGTGTTAGTGTGGTTTGTTTTCTTTTACATGCATGTATGATTGCTTATGTTGTAAGTGATGGTTTAATAAAGATGTTTCTTATTTTAAAAAAAGGGGCAGGAATTGCATAATTTATATAATGTTGCTTAGGTTATATGATGCATAACAATATATGTGAACTATAATGTTTGTTAATTTTCACTTGTTAATGCAGTTTGATTACTTTTATATAACTGTAAATGTGCCGATGTCACAAGTGATAATTCAATAAAGGTGTTTAAAAAATAAAGTTTTAACTCCTAAATAGTGAGAATCTCTACCATCTATGATCAAGGAGTTAAACAATTTACTCAGAATTCAGAACTGCCCTGAAATGTCACCTCACTAAATCCATCAGATGTACAATTTAAAGAACTACCTAACATAAACATCACCCTCTTTTCTCTATCAGCCTACAATCCTGCTTTCCAAAACAGTGCTGGTGTGTCATCCTATTTCATGCACTCCTTCCATCCATCCTTTACTCCCCTGTCCCACTAACACCTTCCTCTGCTCTTCCCATCAGTCATAGTCCTATTTCCACCATGTTCAGCTCCACCCCCTTCATCTACACATATCAGTTATTGATTAACATTAATCTGGCCTTAACATCTTATCCCTTAAGCACTACCCTGATAACTAAATCAGCAGCCTAACCCTCCTTTCCTTACTTTTCTAATGTCCTACAATCGGTCGGCCTCTGCCACTAGTCCCCCTTTATCCGCTGGATGAATCTTACTACCTGGATGTTCTGTTTTAATGTTGTACGTTTTAAACATTGTATTTATATGCTCTTACTGTATGCAGATTTGTTTTATCTTGTGCTTTTGTTCATTGTAGCATCATGTAAATTATATTATTCTGTTTTGTGTTTTGTACTGAGTTTTTTTTTTCTCTCTGGCTTTGTCTGAAACATCTCTTTTAGGATCAGTGCCTCACCCAAGTGAAAAAAAAAACTAATAAAAATAAATAAATAATTATTGTGTACTCATTAAAAAAGAAAAAAAAACTTGACTTGCACACTTTGCTTAACACTTTACACTGATTATGTATTAGCGTGACAGTCAGCAGTTGTATTTTAAACAGTAATATAAACAGAGATATCCAGTGTTATATAATATCTGCTCCTTTACCTACACATTGTCTTTAACAATGAAACACTGCTCATAACAATAACCATTCACACACCTAGTGCTGTGGACATAATAATAGGTTTATAGGTGCATAGAGAAGTACTAGGCAATTGGTCTGCAGACCATTTCAAGCTTAGCCAAAAAAAAATATTCAAAATTTCCCTTTAGCCTCAAGGAGGGTAAGAGAAGACAGAATGGGAGAGAATTTGAGGCTGCCCATCCAATTATCCAGGTTTCCCTTGAAGGTGGCAAGGGTGCTACTCTGCTTGACATGAAGGTTGTTCCAGAAGTGAGGGATACATCGGGATATGAATCTATCATGCCAATGTGTCTTACTTACCTGCTGATCAAGGTTGAGTTCCTTTAACTAATTATTTGATGTACCATTAGTTCTTTGAAGGAATGGGAGATCAAATAGAGTTGAATCTTTCATGTCATGAAAGGATTGACATAATTCTCCATGGAGGAGTCTGCAAGAGACTGAACACAGAGAAAGAGCTTCCAATCTGTCCTGATAACTAAATTTTTTGAGGCTACTGATCTTTTTCATTATGAATTTCCGAGGTCACTTAAGTTGTGTGATACGTTTAAATAAATGCATGCCAAAAGGTGAGTTATATTCAATAATGGGTCTGTTAAGACATGAGTAAAGAGGAATTAAGACTTCTTTGGATCTAATGAAGATGCCTTTGGAAATTAGATGAGCCAGATAAAAGGCTTTCTGAACTACTGTGGAGATATGATGGTCAAATGATAAGGAATTTCCAACATTAGTACTCAGATCCCTTACAACAGTGAAGGATTAAAGGGGTGCATCTCCTATACAGTAAGTGAAACAGTTTTGTATACAAAAATGAACTACACTACATTTTTTATATTTAATTTGAGACCACTGTCCTTTGACCAACTGTTAATTTATTCTAAGCTATGTTGGAACAATTGTGAGTCAGTTGAAGATTGAATAACAGCACCCAGATTACAGTCATATACAAACTTAGAGTGTTGGTCTGAAGGTCTGAGAAATAAATGCCAAATAGTAGAGGACACAAAACTGAGCCCTGTGTTACACCACTGTTTTGCTTTCAGAAGTGGCACTTGCTACTTTAACCACATAGATTCTTTCAGACAACCAGTTAGCTATTCATTGCACAATATATGGATGAGGGCAAAATCATTAACACTGCCTACTTTGACCTGGCCAAGGCATTTGACTCAATACCTCACTCTGGCATTGTTGACAAACTCGAGAGGTTGGGTACAAACCCTTATGTCACCTGGTGGATAGCCAACTGGCTCACAGACAGGACCCAAGAAGTTAGAATTGGGGAGCCCATCTCTGCAAAGAGGACAGTCAAAAGTGGAGTCCATCAGGGATCAGTCCTTGGACCGCTCCTTTTTGGCATTTACTTCTCAGAAGTCAAGGCCAATGTCAGTGGTCTCTGGCTGACTAAATCTGCAGATGATTGCAAATTAGTAGATGTCATTGAATCTCACACTGAAACAAATGTACTCCAAGAGGGGCTGACACAGACAAACAACTGGTGTCAGAGTCATGGACTAAAAGTAAATACCAATAAATGCATAAGGGTATCCTTTGGGAAGCCAGCCATCCCTGGTAACTATCATATTGTCAACACACCCCTTACAGTTGACTCAGCAGTCAGGGACTTAGGGACACACATAGATAGTAATCTAGCCTTTGACCATCATATGTCTACAGTGGTGAGGAAATCATTCTATGTTGCACAACCAATAAGCAAAGGTATGGCATCTAAGTCCAAGGAAGTCATTGTTCCACTGTATGAGCATTCATCAGACCTATCATTGAGTACAATGCCCTAACCAGGCATATCCAACAACTGGAATGTCCACAAAGGTTTCTCACTAAAAGAATACAGGGCTTAAGTAAAATGTCCATGCAGACTGCCTCAAGGCTCTATCCCTATCCCTGTATTCTGTGTCCTACAGGGGAGATCTATGCCTGGCATACAGGGCATTGTCAGACCCCATTCTAACAGACCTCCTGCAAATCCACAAAACAGACAGCACCAGAAGTACCCTTTCTAAAGACTTAAACCTTGCCTGTGATATAAATAAGACCTGCTAGAGAGATAGGTATGTATCCCAGAGACTATCCTGTCTATGGAATAAGCTCCCTATCCATGTTAAGCAGAGTTCCTCCCTAACCCAGTTCAAGTGCAACTTGGACAATTGGATGGGAAACTGGAAATTCTCTAATGGACACAGGTAACCTGTAAATGGTTCCTCTTCCAGGCCCATACTTACACTTATTAAGGGTATTAGAACTTGTCAGAGATTTGGGATGCATGGCTAGGCTTAAAAGGCCCCTTGTGGTCATTAGTCTAGTAAACACATATGAACCTATAAAGACATAAATCAATCTATTAATAAATATAATAATTATAACAACACCAACATTTGTGTGATTATGTTTAGCCCTTACACAAAAAAAAATAAAAAAAGTAAAACATTCTCAAACATTAAAAACATGTTGAGAGCAAAAAAAAGCTACCAAGAAGGCGCGGGATAAGGACACTAAAAAAAGGAACTAGTTTATGTCGCCACATGTATAGTATGTAATGCATACTACATCGGAGAGACCCGAGAAGAAAAAAAAAAAAAAGAATTGAATTTATATAACAGTTCAGTTTATTAGTACATTTTATCCAAAGCATTATATTTTATACCTTAACTAAAACAAGTAGTTTTTTATTTTGAAGTTAAACATTTTTTTTACATTTTTTATATATTCTATTTTTTTAGTGATATCCTATTGTTACCTTAATATTTTTAAAGTTTTGATTTTTTTTGGCAAAAAAAGGTTTTTAAAAAAAAAAAAAGTTTCCGAGCTTTTGATCTTTGAAATTTGCATTTCTGGCAGCATTTCTAACCAGACCAATTAATATAATTTTTTATGCTTTTTTCGTTTTTCCGCTTTTCCTGTTAGGTCTTAAAGTGGCTCGCTCGCTTTTAACTTTTTCCGAAAGCAGTGGTTTTTCGACCCTCAAATAAAGGATTGTTATTTGTGATTTTTATTAGTCAGGTGTACTATAAAGATTAATATTCAGACTTAAAAGTGTGTCAATAATGTTTGCATGAGGAATAGTGTCAAAGGCCTTGTCAGGTCTAGTTATGCTGTATGGTCTATATTACTTTGTTGAATATTCACTGCAGTGAGCATCTGTTCAACAAACACAAAACAGTAAACATTCATTTACGTGAATGCTCATATCCGTGAATGGTTTACCCAGAAAACAGAGTTACTTAGCCAACACTTTAAATGTACACACACTGCAGTATATCAAACTCATCTAGGCATGGGGCTGCACCCCCCATGCCCCCCTACTTATATATAACAACTACGAGATCTCACTACAGTGGAGAAAAGGGCAAATTTCTGAACTTGGCCAACTAATTCCATTCCCTGGATAAATCATTAAAGGATGTGAACATTTGCTATTTTGTGTTCATTGAACAGACGTTCACTGAAGTCAATGTTCGACAAAGTAATATAGACCCATAAAAACATCCAAACTCAACCATGACGTTTGCTACAGTTGCCCTCTCCCTAGCACTGGCATCATAAAAGATGGACATTTAGGTCAGATCATTCATTCTATGCTTGCTGTCTTAAGGCACACAATTGCAAGCATCTAACCTTTCCAACAAATCAGTTTTGTCATCAAACATAATCACAAATGTATGAATCACAATGCTACAAATTCCAAATCCTCCTCTCACCACAGCATTTCCTTACATTCACTGAACTGGTTAGAACTCCCTAATCATCTATCTTTCATTCAAGTCTCCACTGCCCATAAACTCATTTTCAATCCTTCCCATTGCCCTTCATTATCCTCCACTCCCATAATGCACCATCCTGGCCATTCTCTTAGATCCACCAATCAGAACCTACTTAAACTGCACAAACCTCTTTGCACTCCAGGCCAATCCCTATTAGCCTTCTCTCTTGCACGAAAATGGAACACACTTCCTCCCGATATTCGGACTACCCAAAATCATTCCGCCTTTAAGTCCCTTCTACAGTCTTATCTATCCTCCACCTGGGAATGCTCCTGCTCCCATCCCTCCTACATTTCTCCTGTTTCCTTTCTCGCAGTTGATCTCCATATCTCTCAGGCACTAGCTTTATGCAATTTCTTCTTTTTTTTCATTACAAGATGTTGCTTCAATAATTGTATTAACTGCCAATAAATGTGACTGTATCTTGCAGCTTTCTCCTATAACTGTATTAACTGCCAACACATTTTGTATTGTACATGGAGCTTCCTCTCCTATAATTGTATCAACTGCCAGTATCGTTTGCTTTTTGTACTAACTACTCCAGTTTTTGTATATACTTTCTTGTATTAACTGGCAAAATAATTTTGAATGTACTTGAAGCTTTTCTCCCCGGACCTCCATTGAAAAAGGGCTCATTTTGGCCCAATGGACTTTCCCGGTGAACAAACTACAAATAAATAAATAATTCAGTTTGTAAACAGTATATATATTCTCCGGTCATACATCTTCCATCTGACAGACACATCATCAGAGTTATTAAGACATTTCTGAAGTACAATACAACTGCACATGCAAGATTATGCAATACATCCGGAAAAATATAGAACAGTCCTTGTGACATACTTTAGCTTGGGTCAGCGTTAAGTGGAATGATATGGTAGCTAAAGGCTACTCAGTGGATTCAGTACCTAAGATGAAAGCACAGTTGAATGTTTTCCTTGTTTGGGAACATCAGTGAACTGTAGCTGAATCCTGCTGAATCCAGACACTGAAAATACCCGACCCATATTATAAATAAATAATTAGTTAATAAATAAATAATAATAGCAAATCTTTATAGCCTCCTAGGGTCATAGGTAAATACTAGGCTAGTTACCCTTGCAGACCATTTTAAGCCTAGCCAATTACCTCAAATTTAACTGCATAACTCAGTCACTCCAGATTCAACGTGTCATCACTGTTCAGCACAACTAAGTGAAATATAGGACAGTAGCACTTCTAATGTGTCTTTAACATTTGTTAGACTTGCATATTTCTTTAGAAAACAATTTATTCAAGATTGCATTTTCAAAACCCAGTCACAGATGTAATATGGGTTAACAGAGGCAGACATATAACAGAACATGGTTTCCTTGTGGAAGGTGCATGAACTTCCCCCATCAAATTCTCTATTTGCAGTTGCAAGGTTTTAACTCTGTGGTATTTGTCTGACCTGCCTCCTTCACCATAATCCACCATTAAGAAGTACTGGCTGTCAGCATCTGCCAGACAAGATAGTCTTTCAAGTAGTAAAATGCAGATTTGTACAACACAGTCACTCTGACTTGAACACATACTGCCACTAAACAGAAAAGCAAACCAGTCTGTGGCATGCTACTGATGATCACAGCGTTGATTACCAACATCCTTACTCTTAACTAAAGTAAGTTCATTTACAAGACGCCTTCTATGCATACAATTTTCCAGGGGTGACACAAGGGTGCTGTCTAAATAAATGATTTTGTCAGAATCAGAAGTCTGTAAGTTATCAAACTATAATCTGGGCAGACCACCTCCAAAGAAGTAACTGATTTCACTGTATTGGTCTACTGATAACACAATACCTCAATGCTGTATAGCAAAAAGGCTTACTTTCATGCCAAATTAGGATAACAGGATACAAATCAACACAAAATGGTAAAGAGAAAAAAGACATTCAGAAATGGAAAATTCCTAACATACAAGACATTACCTGATCCTGAACTCACCTTAATTTTATGTAATACTTTCTACATCTTCATTGAAGCACTAGTTTCAGCAAACATCCAAATCAAGTGTCACACAGGGCTCTCGGATTTGCTTTGAGCTATCTGAATCACCAGTCACATTACTATTTTAAAACTAGTTTGAGCGCAGATCTTATTTAAATAAACTATGCATGTGTGCCAGGTCATATACCTCCTCATTCAAAGGATGTGCTAGACAAATTGATCTACACTGCCATCTGGTGGGCAATGTTTTCATTAGTTTGATCAAACAAACTGCTTTCCTCAGCAGAATTCGGCTGCACAGCTCGACTACACTAGGTGGTTAGGTCACCAATTGATTGCTGCGTTCCTTATACAGTTTCCTATCATTTTGCAAATGTTGATCCCCCTGTTCACTTCTATTCATTCAGGTTAAAATATTAAGTCATATATTTAAAACTACAAAGCGTATAAATTCCAATGATGCAACGGTAACTTGGAGTTCTCACTTCATTTGCCTTAGTTCATTTTGGCAGTGTAAGTGAAATGAAAAGCTCTAGGCGACATAAAATAACATGATAGCATATGTGAATTCCATGCATAATGTTATGATTTCAAGTTAATGCAGGTGATTTAGTTTGGACAAAGAAGCCAAGCCTACTAAAGAAAGGATAAAAATTCACTGACCTTATTATAGGTTTACAGGTTCATAGGACGTTAGTAGGCTATTGACTTGAGGGTCTTTACAAGCCTAGCTATTAAATCCCAGTATAGTACTAGATGAAAGATATCGTCTATGCCCAAGATTTTTATAGCAAAGACTATCCATGTCCAGGAGAGAAGCCGGGGCAATCCCCAGCAGAAATTTATGGTTTCCCATACAGTTGTCCAGGTTGCACTTAAACACGGTCATGAAGTGCTCTGCTTGATATGGATTGAAAGCCTATTCCAGAGGAGTGGCATCCTCTGAGAGATGTATCTGTCTGTCCAGCAGGTCCTGTTTATGTCACAGGCTATTTTCAGGTCCCTTGAATGGGTGACTAGTCCCATTTGAATAACTGATGTGCAGCATTTCAATTAGATTTGGGTCAGAGATAAGCCCTGTAAACCAAACGTAAGTCACCTCTAAGTAGTGACAGTGACTTCAGTCTGTCTGTATAAGACATGTGCTGGAGACCCTGAATTTTCTTAGAAATCTCTGAGATCTCTCAAGTTGATGCAGGTGTCTGGTATGGCACATACCAGAGGGCACATTATATTCAATAATGGGGAAGAGTTCAGGGGAGTTATAACCTCTTTTGCTCCTGAGGCAATGCCTTTGCTAATCAGGTGAGCGACATAGAATGCCTTCCTCACCAGAGTAGACACAATGTGGTCAAATCTGAGGTCACAGTCAACTAGTGTTCCCATGTCTCTCACTACTGAATTGGTACTTAGAGTATTATTGTTTGTTTTATAATCAGCAGGAACATTGTTTTTACTGAAGGGAATGATGGTGCATTTTTGAGCATTTAGTTTAAGGCCATGGCTTTGGCATCAATCATTTGTCTGTTTAAGCCCCTTTTGAAGTAGGCTGACATCGCTAGGGGATTCTATGATAGCACCTAATTTGCAATTATCCCCAAACTTGGTTAGCCACAGCCCCTCTGTTTTGGTCCGGAGTTCTGAGAAGTATATGCCAAACAAGAAGGGGTGCAGCACTGTCACCTGTGGGACCCCACTGATGACAGGTCTGCTGGTAGAGGTAAAGTCTCCCATTTTGACTGAGTGTTATCAATCTGTGAGCCAGTTTGCAACCCACCTGACAACATAGGGGTTGATATTTAACTTATTTGGAATGTGGGATAGTGTTGAGGGCTTTGTCCAAGTCAAGATAGGCTGTGTGGATGGTTTTGCCCTCGTCTGTGGCTCTGGTCACATTCTTGAAGAAGTCCAGCAGGTTTAGCAGGCATTACCTGTCTTAACAAAACCAAACTTGGTTTGGAGGTCACCTATATCCTTATTTATGAGGTCCATGATGATTCATTCCATTACCTTACAGATGAGGCTGGTTAAAGTTATGGGTCTATAGTTATCCGGGTCTGTTGCTGAGCCGCCCTTGTGGAGGGGGGTTAACAGTCACTGTTTTCCATTCAGTGGGAATAAAGTCAGTATTCAGGCTGAGGTTGAACAGAGTGCCTAATAGAATAGCTAGCTCTTGTTTTAGAACATTAAGAACGCAGTACAGAATGCCACTTAGTCCCGTGGAGGCTCTGTTCTTAGCCTTGGAGAGAATACCGATGACTTCCTTTTTGGTGATGCAGGGAGGAGGAGATGATGAAGACATGGTTTGTGGTATGTTTGGGGGAAAGGGGGATGAAATTTCACCAAACCTGTCTGCTAGCAGGTTTGCAGTTTCTGCAGGGTCAGTGTGTGTGTGATGCCATCCACAATTAGTTCAGCACACATATGAGTCCTACCTTTTAGGTTGCAGACATAGCTGAAGAAAGCCTTATGGTTATCCTTAGCTGTGGTTGCAAATTTTTCTCATAGTTGCTCTTTGAAGATTTTATGTGCTGTCTTATTTGCTTGTTTAGACTGAGGAGGATGGTGTTCCAGTTCTGGGATCAACTTTTATATTTTTAGACAGTAGCTTCTTTTGCTTATTGTATAACTTATTAATGCTAGACATCCACCAGGATGGTTTGTTTTTGCTTGAGGATTTTGTTTTAATCCTATCAGGCACAGCAGTGCCTATACATTTGTGCAGATGTTTATACAGTGTATACCTTAGTATAGCCGTCAATGCCATCTGTAAAAACTGGAGCTTGGAAGTCGATTATACCTTCCAGTAGGAGGGTATAGTTAGCTTTGGTGAAGTTTTTTAGCCTGACTTCTCATTTGGGGAGTTCTGGTGCTATTGCTACTTCAAAAATGACTGATTAATGGTCAGACTTAACCAGTGTGAGCCCTACACTCGAGGAGTTGCATCACTCACTCATATTAGTGAGGAGCAGGTCTAGAATATTGGAGCCCCTTGTGGGGTGGTGTACTATTTGTTCCAGGGCATTTGAGTTAACAAAGTCCAGGAACTTTTGTGTGAGTGAGTTTGGGCTCATATAGGTTTCTCAATTAATGGAAGGATAGCTGGTCACCCATAACTAGGGTGTTAGGTTGTACCTTAATTGTACCATGTAGGTCTAAATAAGCTGTATGGGCATCTTGGTTCATGCAAGGGTACCCGTAACTGACCATGACCTGAAGGGAGGGTCTTACCCATGGCAATTTGGACTTGGAGTAGCTCCATAGAATTTTCTTGTCTATCTATTTCTCATCATACCCCTGCCAACCCTTAACTCCTTTACTATTTGATACTTTTCTCTCTCTTCATGTTTACCTCACAACATAGTAGCTAACACTTGATCTTAGACATATCTCCTCTCCCTCATCTCTCCTTGTTCTTACTAACCACCTCTATACTCACTTCAAAATTCTTCTGCGCTACTTACAGAGTTCTTCTTTAATAATGTTTTAAGTTCTTCTTCTGTTAAAATGATTCTTTATACTACTTATGATACTTTTTCTCAAAACAGTACTGTGCATCTAACCATTTGTAAGAAGACAGGGAGGACATGCAGACTCCGCAACCGCAGCCAAAAATAGAGCTATAGAAACTCTTGCTTTGAGGCGACAGTGCTAACCACTGCACCACTGTGCTGCCCAACCCAAACAGAAAGTTACAAAGTATAACTTTGTTGCAAGAGGCATAGTGGATGTATGTGGAGGTTAATGGGTTTTGCTTCATCTACATTTTTGAAAGTTTTTAGCGAAATGAGTTTTCACTCAAATGATATACACCTTCTACAGGAATTCATTCCATCT
The DNA here is from genome assembly GCF_019279795.1 of Protopterus annectens. Taxonomy (NCBI): domain Eukaryota; kingdom Metazoa; phylum Chordata; order Ceratodontiformes; family Protopteridae; genus Protopterus; species Protopterus annectens. Next base: position 1,212,040,867 of record NC_056726.1, read on the forward strand.
TGTAGCCACTCTTTATGGCATCAGGTGCTTCACACATCGCTACCTTTTAGGGTTGTCCTTTATAATTCTAGGCAGTGTTATTTTCTCCATTTAATAGTGTTGAATTTATTCATGGGCCTATTTATTAAATATTCCTGCCTCATTTCTTTATACTTTCTCTGCTCTACTGTTTATAAAACAAGCCTAATCACATGTTGGTAAGATTTCTGAATCATCCATTGCTCTGTACTCTACCTGGCTATATGATGCCCCTCTTTGAGTTAGGGTGATATTGTTACCCTTTTTATTTTTCCGTCATTTGTTACATTGAACCAAATCAGTCTGATTATTTTATTTACACATGCTAATAAGGCATTAAGGCTGTGTTGAAGAACCTGAAAAACTATTCGTAAACAACTCTGTTCTGAGATTACAGACTCTGACCTCAGCCATTTTTTCTGTTATTGCCCCTAATGTTCAGTCGGTTTTGTCTGCATCTTCATTTACCAGATGTTTTAGTCAGAAAAACTGCCTAATTATGCTTCTAAATTTATTGCAAAATAATATTTTGGGCATGTTTTTTTCCAGTCTTGCTTTTTCGTAAAGGGTGGTCATTAAAATTTGTATAATTTATATGTTGAAATGCTGATATTAAGGTAATCATTCTGGTGTGTGTGTGTGTGTGTGTGTGTGTGTGTGTGTGTGTGTGTGTGTGTGTGTGTGTGTGTGTGTGTGTGTGTGTGTAACATACTTCTAACACTTCATTGATTAATGATTGCAACTCTCACTCATTTTCATTTTATGCAACTAAATTACAGCTATTGCTTTTCAAATCTAATGCAAGATATAATAAAAGCTTTGTGTGTAAATACATTTTATTCCTCCGTTTTAAAAGCCTACTACCTAATTTGCTGAGTATTCTTGGGAATAATATTCAAATTTTAAATGAATTGCTTGCTACATAAGTTAAACATAAAAAAACAATGGGGGTAAGTTTACTTATGTATCTTAATTATATCATGTGCTAAGTAATTTGATGTTTTAACAGATCAATTCATTCTTAACATTCTAATTCATTTGTCCAACTTATCCTTTCCCATTCATTTTCATCTTGGTTATAAATAATATTTTTGTTCCTCAAACTATATTTGTTACACCAAACATTTCACAGAGTACAAAATATGCCAATGACTGTTATGTTATCAACTGTTACACTGCAGAATACAGAAGCCAAATCCAGGAGTGCTGACATAGTTAAACTCTGAATCTGTTTAGACAATTTGTAATAAATAATCACCAAACTTACTTTACTGAAATGTAATAATTTCAATGTGAATAAATTATAAAAAAAATTAAATAAATAAAAAAAGATAAATATATAAGGCAGATGGCCATACTAACTGTTACAAATGTTAAACACAGCAGCTAATAAATTGGTGGTACCCCAATTACTTCAAAACTTAACCAATGGCGGAACTTACTTCATACGACTTGTTTTATTTATTTTATTTAATTATGTTTGATTTGCTAATTGGGTATGTAAAAGTTGGTCCATGGGCCCTTTTCAGTCATGATCTGAACCAAAGGCAAACACAGATACAATACACAAGATAATAGAAAAATGTTAATATTCTGGCCCAGTGTGATTTGTTTGTAAACTATGTTGCTTCAAACTATAAGAATCAAGTATAGAATTCAAATTGCATCAAATGCGGAGTACAAAACAAAAACAAAGATTCATTTTATTGTATTAAGTTTGCAATCCTCTGAATCAGTCAAAGCATCATATGCTGTATTTAGCGTTTTATAACTTAGCTTGTGTGCCTACCTTTAAATGCACTAAAATACTAGGTTAGAACAGTTAATTTGATTCTCTTTGCCTAACGACTGTCTGTCTGCATCTCAAGTGTTTCCTATCCACTTACTGCTGTCTCTCCCACACCCTTTCATATCCTTCCCCTATTACTTCTCCAACTTCCTTCCACTCTGTGTCTCCCTATCTCATCCTCTACCGTATCGCAATCTCAGCCTGTTTTACTCTTGCCCCTGACTAACTTTCCTCTTTTTTTTCTTTTTTCACCAGGCTGCATACCCTATTCTGACCTCTCCCTTCACTGCCAGCCAGTTAAAAATGCATTAAAATGAAAGAAACCCTTCAAACTCACCTAAGAAGACATCCATTGTGTGCCTCCTGCCGGATGCTCTGACCCTGTAACTGGACATTCAAAAAGTTATTCAGTTAATGTATGTACAAACTGTATTGCTCAACTTAGTTATATTAGTTGTTACTTATAAGCCAGCAGCTCCTTGCACGTCACCTCTGCTAAATCCCAGGCCCTCTAAACCCCTACATCTCTGGTGTCTTTAACCTATGCCCTAACTATTTTTCCTGGCTTCTGTTATCTACCACAGGAAATGTAAGATAATTCCCTTTCTGCTTCTTTTACCTTATCTGTTCCAAGGTCCATAACCAACTGCAATTGTTATAGTGCATTGCCTCTGCACCTTACCACCCATTCCCAGCAAACTCTCCTCCTTCTTATCTTCACCTCTCTTACTCTTCTAGTTTTGTTCCTTATTCTCCATAGAACTGTAACATTTACTACTCTACAACACTCAACCCCTACCCTTTTTGGTAGCTTATCATGCTAATTGACTCACCTGCTTTTCTGATTGCTTTTCATAGCTCCTACTTGGCCTGGATCAGCCAACTCCATTCGCCCTCACTATGCTCAGGCTCACTCCACTCCCCTACCCTAATCCCCTTCCCACCTACCCCTGCATCAATTTCCTTTATAATTGCCCATCATTTAGCCCACCCACTCCACACCCCTCTACCCAAGCCAATCAGATTCATCTCCTCTACCCAGGCCCCTCCCTTCATCCAAGACACTCTCTCACACACACACACACACACACACACACACACACACACACACACACACACACACACACACACACACTCACTTGACCCATCCCCCCAGCACATCTAACCGACTCACCTTCTACCATACCCTTTACAATGATACTGAGTATTCTCTTATTCCTTCTCTTTCTTCTCCTCTCTCAACTTATCTCATAACACACTCCATTTAAACCTCATCACAAACACTGGTAGACATTACTCTTATCCCATATCACCTACTCTCTTCTCCTGCACTGAACATACTCTCTCCAAAATTAAACTTCCTTCCAATACTCTTCCTCATCCCAAATACAAATAGAAATATTTCCCACCTTACCCCACTACACCACTTATACTCTACTCTGCAACACACTTAGACTCTCAGACAACATTCATCCTAACCCAGGCCCAAACAATAACTCAACAACTCCCACCAACATAACCCACAAACTTCTGCAAGGATCAAACCCCAGCCTGAAATATCTCTGCTTTTACTCAATCAACATATACAGCATCCTCAACAAGATAACTCAATATCACTCTTGGATAGCCCAATATTCCCCCAGCATAATCTCTATCTCTGAAACATGGCTGAAACCACATAACACTATCAAATAGTTTCTTTCCCCTGGCTAAAATATCCTACACCTCAATAGAACTCACAAAAAATGAGGAGGTGTAGCCATAATGTACTTAGACCACCAAACCTTATCCCTCCAAACTAAACCACCCCCCTCTTTCCACCCAGCTGAACTCACCGTGGCTAATTGTAAACTAAACAACAATAAAAATCCTCACAATAGCTACTATATATATATATGTATATATATATATATATATATATATATATATATATATATATATATATATATACCCCATGGAGATAACATTCCATTACTAGAACAGATTATTCACTAGACAGCCAACACCATATCTAATGAAACTGTCATATTAGGTGATAGTGATATAAAAATCAATTGGCTGGCCCTCACCTCTGACTCCTCAAACACCAGCATACATCTTTGTGGCTATACCCAACTTATCTACTCTTCCACTTTTCTTCACAAACCCACAAACACCACTTCTATCCTTGACTGGATTATTGTTTCCTATCCTAACCTCTACCACCACACCACATCCCTCTCATGCTCAATTTGTGATCATTCCATTATATGCTTCCAAATATTCTCCCCCACCACTATCATCCTCACAAATTCAAGGAATGCTGTAAACTAACCAGCTTCAACCCTGAGACTCTAAGCACCTACCTTTCTGCCATTGACTGGACTTTCCTCTATCACCTCTGTCTCTTGACAATGCAGTCCTTCAATTCAACTCTATTTTTCTTAACACTCTAACCCCCCAGGATTATTAGAGGCAAATCACGCTCTTCCTTGTGGCTCACCAAATCGACCTTATCCCTCATCCAAAACAGAGACTCCAAATGGAAACTCTGGTAAAGACAAAATCACACATTCACCTTCAAACATATAGGGAACTTCATAAACTAGCCAAAAAAAACATAAACATTGACAAAACCTTCTACCACCCACATCCCTGACTACACAACCTAAAAATCACAGAAATTTCTGGAACATCGTCAACCACATTCTCCACCCAGGAAATCCCTCAACATCAAGCCCCTGCCCAAACAACTTACCCCAGGAAACTGCCTCCATCTTTAACTCCTACTTCACAGATACCATCAGCAATCTCATGGCAACATCCAACCCAAACAATCCCTCACCTCCTGCTGTCCTCCAACTACAAAACCATCCTCTCTCACTAAATCCCATACCCCAGCTCCATTAAAAATCATCTTCTCAGACTTAAACCTTATTCCCCATCTGCTGACAACTTGCCCTCTCTCTTCCTAAAGCTGTTCCCAGCTCCATAGCATACACAGTTTCTATACTCATTAACCACTCAATCAGTGAATCAACTGTCCTTACACTCTGGAGAGAAACTCAGTAGAACTTTCTAAGTATCGCCCAATTGCCATACTCTCTCTCCCCTCTCCAAAATCCTTGAGCACTGTGTGCATAAGCAAGTCAATTTTTTAAACATTTGTTCCATATTTATAGTGTGACTCACCTCCATAACATTCTCCGTCCTCTTTTCACCATTATGGCCTTCAAAACAGGTCATATCATCCTTGTCTTGTAAAAGGTTACAAAATAAAAGCACGAAGGTCACATCCTGTAGCCATGAATGTAAAGTTCATACACCAAACAGTCCCTCAGTTAAATAATTCAACCATTCGTCAGCAGGACTCTAGTATTCAAAGGACCAAAAACAGAAAAGGTGCACACCAAACCACATATGATGCTCGGAATACACACACAGTCCAAAAAAAACAGGGGTCCAGGAAAGTAAATAATGTGGGAAGAAATAGCCAGGGAATTGTTATGGCTAGGCTTGTATAGGCCCTAGGGCTGATAGCCTAGTACCAACCTATGAACCTATGAACCTATGAAAATCCAACACTTGCAAGTAAATCAAACCCTGTAATCCATATACCAGGGAAAAAGGGACCCAAACAAAAACAAATAAGTGTATCAAGCTTTATTCCAGTACAACAAACATTCAGGCATCATACATAGTGGCCATTCGGCTTCTACAACACAGACCAGTGACCGATTTTGCCCCCTGGCATCATCAGTGTGAATTCACCATAAAGCTGCCATGAACATTTAAATACCATGAAGTCCTATTGTGATTAAAGAAACGGAGACAAAAGATGACATTTCAGAGAACACATATCTATATGCAAAACAATATTTGAGAACGTGAGCAAAGTCATTTAAAGCAATGGAGGCTTATTATATACATGTTCTTACAATGCTGAACATGCTCACTAACTTTAAGAGCACCACATATTTTACACAAGTGGACTTACAAGCCCCCTAGCTATCATTTACTAACATAAAACAAAAGTAATGTTTATTAGTTTTTGTACAAGATATCATGTGTGCATGTGTTTTTGCCGTACTCCATTTGTACTCTGTGTAAAAATACTTTCACATTTAGCCTTGCAGTACAGTTGAACTAAGCAAGCAAAATATCTATATCATGCCCAAATCTATTTTTGTTTATTCAAATGTACAATATGCAAACTCTATAGCACAGTCACAAAGCTTATTATCTATATTTAACTGTTGGCCACCCAAGATGGCATCTATTTCTTATGAAATAATTTTTATATATATTATCTGTAAACCTCAGGGTTTTAATTTGCAAAGCATTTTATTCAGAGAAGCTTGTGTTGTAACTTACATCATGCTTCCAACAGAACTTCTTGAGTAGAAAGTGAGGGTGTATGCAAACAATAAAGCAGTCTGTATTCCAGGTCATCGACACAGACATTCACTTGCAGAATTCAAAACTAGTCAAAAAATGGGAAGGAAATGATTTAAAGGGAAATGCTGTCTTTCCATTTCTGTGTTGTTAACTGGGTGAATGTACAAGCTTTCTCTTTACAAGGTTAACTTTTGGGCAATGTCTAATTAAGTAGCTTGTTCAGACAGAGGAATATGAAAAGTAAGGGAATCAAACCCAGCACTATAGCTAGACGCTCATTAATAGATCGTTGCTTTAATGCCTTGTGCTGTACAGTCATGTTGAGCTGTAGGATGAACATCTAGTTTTCAAAACAGTTGTGGTTTAAACAAAGGTGCAACATGAACGCTTGCATAATGATAAGGTGTTTACCTTGCAGACACAAGGTACAGAGGTTGATTCACGCATGGGGTAATTGACTAGGCTTAAAATGACCCCCAAGGAAGTTAGCCTAGTATGAATCTATGAATAAGGCATAATCCGTAAGGCCACAAAGAGCAATTATCTAAATGTAGGTTTTTGGTAAATGGAGAAATTTTGAGCACTGATTTCAACAATCTACTCTTGTGAATAGATATGGAATGGTTTTATATTTAGGAAGTCATAGAAACATGACAAGCACTCAGTCATACATCAGTGGAATATCAACATACACTGGCAAAGTGACTTACTAAATTGATTTTAAGTGTTAAAATGTACACAGCTGCTCTTTATAAAAGACAAGGCATACAGTTGACAAAACTACTGGTGGTGCTCTCTGAGCTCTCCCATTCTGGAAAGGGAACTCATTGGGGAAAGAACAGACAATGCTATCCCACAGGTTGTGGGGAAGCTTGCCATCAAATACTGCTGGTGACCCAGATCTGGAAATTGAAGCAGTATTTTGCTGTTACTAACCAAAGTGATAGACTAAATGCCTTCAACAGAAAATGGCAACAACAATAAAGCAGTTTAAACATATTTTATGAATGCAGAACTTAGAAAGGTAGCCCTATATCCTTCCTCAGATCACATCACAGTTATTCACCCCATAAATAATGTAGTACTGTATGATAACTCTCACGGCAACTAATTGCACCCACCCAGTGCAGCTGTAGTGATGGCTTAACAGAGAAAGCACAACTCCAGCCTTTTATAAAGTTAGACTTCAATTTACACTGTTACATTAATTTCAAATTCAATCACTTTTCCTGCAAAGCTGCTATCACAACCTACTATTGACAAAATCCATAAAAATAAAGAAATAAAATAAGCATGCTTAGATCCTGTTAGAGGTCTGAATAACAAATTAGTGTTATCCATTCATGCATTCATCCATCCACCCATCCATCTACAAACCCTTTTTTCAGTAATTGTTGGGTTGCAATGTCATATCAACAGTGACAATCATTAACAGCCAGTATCTAATGTTAATGGCTCTAAAATGTTCTAAAATCGGTATATGTAAAGGCCTCACTTTATTGTCAGTATAAAAGGTTTTGTTATTGCAGCTCACTATATGTAAATGATGGACTGCGGATCTGTACTCCCTGCAAGACTAACTATTGCATTTTTTGCATCCATTAGGATGACTCAACACATTACGAAATGTGAAAGCTTTTGCTGCTTAATTATTATTCTTTTTTTTTCTTTAGCTATGTCACATATTGATTCCAAGGACTTGTTTCAGGCTTTAGCCTGCAGTTACATGAAGAATGTTTCATACAAATTTCTATAGGCACACCTCTCTCTTCTAAGAGGCATCGTAAGCCATCAGTATTTCTGTTGCATCAAAGAAATGCAGACCAGAATGCTCCAGTGTTCAGCCAATTACTGACAAGCCCTTGCTCTAAAGAAATCTCCTTGCCAAAGAGAGAAACATCATTGCATCACACTTTACCAATAAGGTGCGGATACATTATCCAAAGAGGAAATCTGCACTGGAGTTAAAACCAGTTCATAGGTTCATAGGTAGGTACTAGGCTATTGGCCCAAGGGCCTAAGTAAGCCTAGCCAACAAGGTTCCCTGGCTTACGCCACCCAAGAAAGATAATTTCCTGTGCCCCTGTCGAGCAGAGCCACAGAAGTGATCCTCGGGGTGTATTTCCTATTTCCCATCCACTCATCAGGATTTTTGCTTGAAGAGTGCTAATGAGGAACTTTGCTTGACATAGATGGGTAGCTTGTTCCCGAGTATAGGAAGTCTCTGGGATAGGAATCTATCCCTCCAGCATGTCCTGTTTATTGTGGTGACAAGGTTTAGGTCTCTAGAGCATGTAGTTCAGAGGGATTGGGATTTCTTTAGGTGTAGCATGTCCAACAGCCCTGGGTTTACCATAGCTTTATATGTTAGGCAGAGATCTCCTCGGAGTAGGCAATATGTTACAGAGTAAAGCTGGGGTTTTTTGAGATGGTCAGTGTAGGGCATCTGTTTGAGGCCAGTAATCCTCTTTGTGAGGTATGTCTGTGGCCTTTCCAGCTGCTGCAGATGTCTTGTGAGGTAGATTCCAAAAGGGGCATTGTATTCTATAATGGGTCTAATGAGTGCCGAGTAGAGGAGAACAATGACCTCTTTTTTCCTGGATAAGAACCCTTTTGTGATGAGGTGTGCCACATAGAAGGATTTCCTGACTACTGTGGCGATGTGATTATCAAAGGAGAGACTACTGTCCACCTGGGTCCCAAGGTCTCTTATCACGCATTCGGTGTTAAGTAGATTGCTGCCTATGTGGTAGTTCATGGGTAAAGAGTTTTTACCAAAGGGGATGACACTGCACTTTTTGCCATTGAGCTTGAGCCCATGGCTCTGACATCAGGCATCTGTCTCAGTGAGGCCCTTCTGTAGGATGTCCACATCATTTGGGGACTCAACTATGGCTCCTAGTTTGCAGTCATCTGCAAACTTCATTAGCCAGTGACCTTCTGTGTTACCTATACTTCAGAGAAGTAGATACCAAACAGGAGAGGTCGCAGGACTGAACCCTGTGGTACTCCACTTGTCACTGGATTGAAGTCAGATTTGGAGTCTGCTTCTTTTACAGTGTGGGTTCTGTCAGTGAGCCAGTTGGCAACCCATCTTGTGATGTAGGGATTTATACCTAGTTTAGTGAGTTTAGCTATAATTCCAGAATGGGGGATGGTGTCAAACACCTTGGCGAGGTCATGATAGGCTATGTGAACACCCTTACCCTTGTCTACGGCTTTGTTGACTGCCTCAAAGAAGTCGAGCAGGTTCAGAAGGCATGAGCTGCCTTTCACAAACCCGAACTAGGTGGGGTCCAGAGTTTGGAGGTTACCAATGTCTTTGTTTATGAGTTCCATGATGATACATTCCATGGCCTTGCAGACCAGGCTCGTCAAGCTAATAGGACAATAGTTCCCAGGATCAGTGGTGGCTCCCCCTTTGTGGAGTGGGATGACTGTTGCTATGTGCTATTCAGTGAGCACAAAGCCTGATGTGAGAGTATTATTGAACATGGTGCTTAGGTGGGGAGCCGTTGTGCTGTAACTCATAACAGATCTGGGTGTTGCCATTGAGATTCTTGACATAGCTACAGAATGCTTTGTGGTTGCTCTTAGAATCAGTGGTGATTTTGTTTTCATAGCTAGCTTTGGAGGATCTTATAAGGGATCTCAGCTTCTTACTGAGGGTGACCATGGAGCTCCTCCACTCATGGGATTTTACTCTCTTTTGCAACAGTTTCTTCCTTCTGTTGTAGTGTTTGTTTATGGCAGGGGACCACCAGACTGACTTCCTTTTTTTGGAGAATAGCGTCTTGGTCCTGTTTGGGATAGCATGATCCATGCACTTGTGTAAGTGCTTATAGAGTGCATTTATGTAGGATTCAGCAGTCATAACTGTATTGTTCATCTGCATGGGTGTCATGAAGTTCGCCACTTCTGTCTTAAGAAGCATGAAGTTGGCTTTGGAGAAATTTTTTACCATGGTTTCCTTAATGGTGGGTGGGGGTGGGATGTGGATATCTAGGGTGATTAGCTTATGGTTGAATCTAACCAACGAGGAGTTGACTTCAGGTGTGGAAAAACAGTCACACATGTTGGCAATGACTAGGCCTATGATATTGTTTCCTCTGGTGGGGGGTGTGGATAAGTTGATCCAGGGCATTGGAATTTATGAATTCCAGAAAGTATTGAGCAAAGGAGTTGGTACATGAGTAGTTTTCCCAGTTAATGGTGGGGTAGTTGAAATCACCCATTATTAGGGAGTTTGGTTGAACCCTAATATTTTCTAGTATATCAAGAAAATAGGAGTGGGAATCCTGGGGCATGGTGGGGGATCTGTAGCAAGCTACAATTTGGATTGCCATTTTGCCCAGAGTTAGTTGCACTTGGATAACCTCAGATGCATTATGCTGCACAACTAGCCTGGAGGTGTGACTATCCTTAATGAATATGGATACACCTCTGCCTTTGTTGTTCTGGTCCAGGTTAGATGGCTGAAAAGTGTGGTATGAGTTATAGCCTGGTAATGCAGGGGTGCTCTCTAGAGCCTTGAACCAGGTCTCAGTCACTGCACAGATATCAATGTTCTCCATTTTAAAAAGTGCTTTGAGTGAGTGCATTTTGAGATTTAGACTTCTAGCATTGAATATCATTACCCTCAGTTCCCCTAATTGGGTAGGCAGTAATAGTTTAAGCACAGTAAAGGTAGGAAATTGCAGGGAGTGATGACCACCCTTGGCTTTTGGTATCCTTGTTTGGGGGCAGAAGAAAGTAGAATACAGCTGCCTGCAAAATACTGACCCTTAGTGAGACGTTGCTAAACTGTAAGTTCTTGTTACTTTTCTACTTACATTTATTGTTACTTTCTTCAATGGGTTTTAACTGCTGTATTTGTTGTTTTCACTCTTGTTATTTGTTGTATTGCACTTTGTTGCCCTCTGGGCAGAGACTAGAATAGGCTGCCATGGATCTATTGCACCATTTAACAAACAATAAATAAAATGTTGTGAACAAGGAGTTTAATATACCTGATGACCAGATGGCATACCCTTTACAGCCACATCTTAAAGTAGGATCATATTTGATGTTCTACATAAGTCACTTGGTGAAGAGAGGTTAAATATGGAACTGCTTTATAAACATGCTTTATTCTGTAGCCTTGTGCTTCATTCCTTCCATTTCCATTTAATTGTTATGTGATTCTGAACAAGACATTTAACAATCTAGTTCTTTTGGGACACCAGTGAAACCAAGAACTTGTGCCTAGTGGTAGTGGGCTAACTCAGTTAATAAATAAATGAAATAAACAGTATGGGTATGAAAGTAGGCTCACAGGGTAGATGTGCGAGAGAATGTGACATACAGACAACTACTTTGTGGTACTTTTCAAAACAGCATATAGTACTAAAATCAAACCAAGCTAAAGGAAAATGGTGCACTTTAAAGTAACAGACCCTAGAAAAATGACATGCCATAATGTAAAAGAAATGAATCAGTGCAGTTACAGGAAATGACATGCCATAATGTAAAAGAAATGAATCAGTGCAGTAACAGGAAATGACATGCCATAATGTAAAAGAAATGAATCAGTGCAGTAACAGGAAATGACATGCCATAATGTAAAAGAAATGAATCAGTGCAAATACAGGAAATGACATGCCGTAATGTAAAATAAATGAATCAGTGCACTTACAGGAAATGACATGCCATAATGTAAAATAAATGAATCAGTGCAGTTACAGGAAATGACTTGCCATAATGTAAAAGAAATGAATCAGTGCACTTACAGGAAATGACATGCCACAATGTAAAAGAAATGAATCAGTGCAGTTACAGGAAATGACATGCCATAATGTAAAATAAATGAATCAGTGCAGTTACAGGAAATGACATGCCATAATGTAAAAGAAATGAATCAGTGCAGTAACAGGAAATGACATGCCATAATGTAAAATAAATGAATCAGTGCAGTTACAGGAAATGACATGCCATAATGTAAAAGAAATGAATCAGTGCAGTAACAGGAAATGACATGCCATAATGTAAAATAAACAAATCAGTGCAGTTACAGGAAATGACATGCCACAATGTAAAAGAAATGAATCAGTGCAGTTACAGGAAATGACATGCCATAATGTAAAATAAATGAATCAGTGCAGTTACAGGAAATGACATGCCATAATGTAAAATAAATGAATCAGTGCACTTACAGGAAATGACATGCCATAATGTAAAAGAAATGAATCAGTGCAGTTACAGGAAATGACATGCCATAATGTAAAAGAAATGAATCAGTGCAGTTACAGGAAATGACATGCCATAATGTAAAATAAATGAATCAGTGCAGTTACAGGAAATGACATGCCATAATGTAAAAGAAATGAATCAGTGCACTTACAGGAAATGACATGCCATAATATAAAAGAAATGAATCAGTGCAGTTACAGGAAATGACATGCCATAATGTAAAAGAAATGAATCAGTGCAGTTACAGGAAATGACATGCCATAATGTAAAAGAAATGAATCAGTGCAGTTACAGGAAATGACATGCCATAATGTAAAAGAAATGAATCAGTGCAGTTACAGGAAATGACATGCCGTAATGTAAAAGAAATGAATCAGTGCAGTTACAGGAAATGACATGCCATAATGTAAAAGAAATGAATCAGTGCACTTACAGGAAATGACATGCCATAATGTAAAAGAAATGAATCAGTGCAGTTACAGGAAATGACATGCCATAATGTAAAAGAAATGAATCAGTGCAGTTACAGGAAATGACATGCCATAATGTAAAATAAATGAATCAGTGCAGTTACAGGAAATGACATGCCATAATGTAAAAGAAATGAATCAGTGCAGTTACAGGAAATGACATGCCATAATGTAAAAGAAATGAATCAGTGCAGTTACAGGAAATGACATGCCATAATGTAAAAGAAATGAATCAGTGCAGTTACAGGAAATGACATGCCATAATGTAAAAGAAATGAATCAGTGCAGTTACAGGAAATTACATGCCACAATGTAAAAGAAATGAATCAGTGCAGTTACAGGAAATGACATGCCATAATGTAAAAGAAATGAATCAGTGCACTTACAGGAAATGACATGCCATAATGTAAAAGAAATGAATCAGTGCAGTTACAGGAAATGACATGCCATAATGTAAAAGAAATGAATCAGTGCACTTACAGGAAATGACATGCCATAATGTAAAAGAAATGAATCAGTGCAGTTACAGGAAATGACATGCCATAATGTAAAATAAATGAATCAGTGCAGTTACAGGAAATGACATGCCATAATGTAAAATAAATGAATCAGTGCAGTTACAGGAAATGACATGCCATAATGTAAAATAAATGAATCAGTGCAGTTACAGGAAATGACATGCCATAATGTAAAAGAAATGAATCAGTGCAGATACAGGAAATGACATGCCATAATGTAAAATAAATGAATCAGTGCAGTTACAGGAAATGACATGCCATAATGTAAAATAAATGAATCAGTGCAGTTACAGGAAATGACATGCCATAATGTAAAAGAAATGAATCAGTGCAGTTACAGGAAATGACATGCCATAATGTAAAATAAATGAATCAGTGCAGTTACAGGAAATGACATGCCATAATGTAAAAGAAATGAATCAGTGCACTTACAGGAAATGACATGCCATAATGTAAAATAAATGAATCAGTGCAGTTACAGGAAATGACATGCCATAATGTAAAAGAAATGAATCAGTGCAGATATAGGAAATGACATGCCATAATGTAAAATAAACGAATCAGTGCAGTTACAGGAAATGACATGCCGTAATGTAAAAGAAATGAATCAGTGCAGTTACAGGAAATGACATGCCATAATGTAAAATAAATGAATCAGTGCACATACAGAAAATGACATGCCATAATGTAAAATAAATGAATCAGTGCAGTTACAGGAAATGACATGCCATAATGTAAAATAAACAAATCAGTGCAGTTACAGGAAATGACATGCCGTAATGTAAAAGAAATGAATCAGTGCAGTTACAGGAAATGACATGCCATAATGTAAAAGAAATGAATCAGTGCAGTTACAGGAAATGACATGCCATAATGTAAAAGAAATGAATCAGTGCAGTTACAGGAAATGACATGCCATAATGTAAAGTAAATGAATCAGTGCAGTTACAGGAAATGACATGCCATAATGTAAAAGAAATGAATCAGTGCACTTACAGGAAATGACATGCCGTAATGTAAAAGAAATGAATCAGTGCAGTTACAGGAAATGACATGCCATAATGTAAAAGAAATGAATCAGTGCACTTACAGGAAATGATATGCCGTAATGTAAAAGAAATGAATCAGTGCAGTTACAGGAAATGCCATGCCACAATGTAAAAGAAATGAATCAGTGCAGTTACAGGATAAGCAGAAAACAGCTCTCGTTTTAACAAAACTGGTCTAGTATTGATTGTCTGTGATTTTTAGCAAGTGACTCATTCTGATGAAATCTTTTTAACAAGACGAAAGCGCTTAATGTGGATTTTCTACATCAATAAAAAAGTGGACTTTTAGCTGTCCGTTTGCCTTTTCCACTTTTTGGATTTGTCTGTACTGAGGTAATTAACAAATATTTCCAGGAGTAGGGAATTGTTTCTTTATTTTGAATTTCTAAGATGGTCTTGTAAATAATTTAGATTTAATAGCAGTAAAAGATGTACAGTCTCAACTTAGACAGGAAGACTAATTGCACATCCAAATTCTCTAAGGTATAAGAAATGGGTCTCATGTGTTGTCAAATGTCAAATGTGCCTTTTTTATACTTATTGTCTTATCTGTTAACTATAAAATTGTTATGGAACTTTTCTCCCCGGGCCTCCACTGAAAATGGACTTGTATCCAGTTGCACTCTCCCGGTTAACAAATGTAAAATAAAAAAAAAATAAATAAATAAATTTAGTAATGGCTGGAGAAAATAGCTTATACATTTATGACATTATTCCATCCATACCAGGAGCTTTGTTAACTTTGAGTTGATTGATTTTGTTAGAGATTTCTTTGTAAGTGATTTAAGTATTTTTTTTTAATTTCAGGAGTAATCTAGATATACATTTATATTTAGCTTTATATACCATGGTTTCTGATTTTGAGATTTTTAGTATTATCTGAATGTGCCTAAGATGTCTCCAATTTCTGTATAGGTTTTATTATTTTTTATGTTCTTTATCTCAAAGATCTTAATAATTCTAATCTGTTGTTATATTTCATTGTTATAATAGATAATATAAGGGAGGTTGGCATAATGGTTAAGGTGTTTACCTTACAAACACAAGGTGCAGGGTTTGATTCTCACATGGGATAATTGACTAGACTTAAAATGACCCACAAGGGCCGTTAGCCTAGTACTAACGTATGCCTATGAGTGTGGAATAGGAAGTTTCACTCTGGCTAGGCTTATAAATGCCCTCGGGCAGATAGCCTAGTACCTACCTATGAACCTATAATAGATTATTTTCATAGTAACATAACACCTCTTCTTCTGCTTTTGAAAGTGAATTGGGACAATATTACATAATTGTTTGGGTTCAGTTATTTTTGTCTGCATGCTTAATATGTGTTTCTTGAAGAAGTATAATTTGTCCATTATTTAGATTTAGAAATTGATGCAGATTTTACCTTTTCCTTGGATTTTTAATCTATTTATATAGTGTTAGATCCATGAGAAAATTAAGTAAAGTTGAAAAATAATTCCATTCATTAATATATATGAACAAGCATTATGTATATGAAACCTCCATAAGTTTCTTGACTAGCAAAGATTATGTTTTTAGACATGTTAAAATGTTGTTTAAAATTTGATATACCTAAGTTGATTATCTGTGTCCATGGAATTATCAAAATTCCAATACTGGTAATAACATGATTAACTAGGCTATGCTTTGCTCTTTGTCTAGCCTAATTGTTTTAGATTTAGTTTAAGATTTAAGATAGTCAGAGCTCTGCAGTAAATGATACAGTGAAGACTTGCTAATATGTATTTATATATATATATATATATATATATATATATATATATATATATATATATATATACAAACACACATATATATATATATATATATATATATATATATATATATATATATATATGTGTGTGTGTGTGTGTGTGCATATATAGACATACGTGCATTTTCCATCACTTTATATTTATTTATGGGTATTATCTTCTATTTCATCTTGTATATGATGGGTCTTGTATTTCTAGAAGAGTAAATATAATTTGTTACAGTTTGGACTATTGTGCTTAACATAATGTATCGTCAAGTAAGAAAAAATATTATTACACCAAGATCCCCCCAAAACGTGCACGCTGATTGGCCAGCGTGCCCATTGTAAATCGAGTTATACTAATGGAAAAAGGTCCGGTCGCCCGGACTTTTTCCCATTAGTATAATTTTCAAAGCTGTCTCGCTATGTTAAATGGGTTTAACATGGCGAGACAGCTTTAAAATAAGCAACAGAGATCTCCGTTGCTTATTTTAAAGCTGTCTCGCTATGTTAAACCCATTTAACATAGCGAGACAGTGTTTTAAAAGCAATGGAGAAAGCAAGATCTCCATTGCTTTTAGTGTTTCGCTATGTTAAATGAGTTTAACATAGCGAAACACTAAAAAAAAAGCAACGGAGATCTTGCTTTCTCCATTGCTTTTGCCCAACTCTGCTGTACTGCGCAGGCACGAGTACATCAGAACTGCCGCGGATGCCAGACATCTGCGGAAGGGCAGTAAACAGGCATTATACTATGCCATTATTTAAGAAAAGTAATAGTTTCTTTTCTTAAATAATGTCATGGTATAATAACTCTGGATGGGTGTGGGTAATGCTAAATTTTACCAT